>NC_068997.1:1263386-1273174 GCF_001194135.2 Octopus bimaculoides
CCCCCCCCCCCCCCACACACACACATGATAGACATCTTTCAGTTTCCGTCTATCAAATCCACTCACAAGGGTTTGGTCGGCCTGAAGCTATAGTAGAAAACACTTGCCCAAGGTGCCACGCAGTGGGACTGAACCTGAAACCATGTGGCTGGTAAGAAAGCTAATTACCACACATCCACTCCTGCACCTGCATATATAATTCTTATACAAGAATGTTATTCACAGTGACTTCGAAGTTTCGGCTAGCTAAGATATGATCCGATGATGGCTTAGTGTCTGAAACTTCGAAGTCACTGTCAACAACATTCTTGCATAAGAATAATAAGTTTATATTCTACAAAAGTATAGAGAGTAACCCATCAAATTGATGTAAAACTATTTTTATTATAACTAAACATAAAAACAAATAAACACACACGTATATATAGTTTGTATTTGTATATATATATATATATATATATATATATATATATATATATATATATATATATATATATATATATATATATAATGTAAAAATATACCTCACACTGACATATTCATTATGTATTACACAGTAGGAAGTAATCCGACAATGTCTGGGATTGATAAATGCATTTAAGCAAATGGCACCAGTGAAATACAGTTTAGTCTTTTACAACCTGAAGGATATTCTGAAACCAGTCTGAATCATACTTAATCAGAAAGAACAATCTGTCCTTCATGCTTTTTATTTTGTTAATGTTGAAAGCCGTTTCTTAGTACATTTTAGAAAGGCAAAGCAAACACCGTTCAACCTACTTGGGATGGTACTTCAAGAGGAAGTCTTGTTATTTAATGCTTTTAAACTCTCTTGACAGTTGCTGCAGGCTTTCCATTTCTGAAGAGCTGAGTATTTCAATTATCTGTCACCTGCACTTCTGTGGTCCAGGATCTACCAAATCCTTTCATCCCTGTAGTAGAACCAGTTTTCTGAAAGTGTAGATCTTTTCTGTTTCTTTAGTAAAACTAGTTTTATGAAAGTTAGATATCTCCTTCTTCTGTTTTCGCAGCTTGTGGGTTTCGGGACATATCGTGCCTGCTTCACTAAATCCCAGCAATTAGATTTTTAATATCTACATCAGTATGAAAAACTTTTCGTTGAAGGAATATAAAAAAAATCACCAAAACATAACTTAATCTAGTTAACCAAGATGTAATTAGAGCTATTTTATGCACAACTTTTGATTTGAACATATACAAAAAATGTTCTTTTATGCTTCCGTTTAAAATAAACGCGAAAGTACACTTGACATTTTAAATACTTTTTCAAACATTTTATAAAAGAAAACAGGAAAATGCAACTCTAAACAACTTATTTTTTTATCGATTTCGTATATATGTACATCTTTAATCTCTTCTGGCATAACTGAAATATTGTCTCTTAAAGATGGAAGCTTGAAAATTTTTGGATTTCCGGTTTTCATCATAAAATTCCATGTCCAAGATTGTAAAATACGTTGTTGTTCTAAAAATGCCATTTAGAGCATTTAGAGGAAATACTGTAGCGTTGGAAGCTAGTAACAAATTTAAATTGTAACTTATACTTTAATTCACCAGAAATGGAAAGAAAAAAAGAACTTCCAAAAGGCCAAAATAAAACCATTCGACTCACTTATGTTCAGAGCCGCGCACACAGACGCTCACACACTAGCTTGAAGTCACCATACCTTTAGTGCTACGAAACGAACACCCACTGTTTGGTCGATACTCTTACATTGTCTCCATTTCTCAACCGAGCAGCTTACTGCTCAGATTAACATCAAAGTGAATCAGACTTTTTTTCGTTTTGTTCTTCAGTTGGGAATATATTGTCATTTGCTGTCACTTTGTAATACCGTTAGGATGCTTTCGTATCAAGTAAATATACATTGAATACTACAGCAGTTACTTCTCAATCTGATTGATGTTTGTATTTATTCCACTCATTTCCTGACCGGCTACCAATGGCTGAAATGAAAACGACATTAAGTGACGTTTCTAAACTCTATGTCTGCCATAATCTCCCAGCGTTGGCAAATATTTCATTAAGCAAAGGGTAGGGGTTCTACGTAAAAGTACCATTTCTTCAGAGACAACTATTTAAATGATCAATGACACTTTGAAATTCTATTTATGTAGTTCACGGTAACAGATATGTATTTAAATGGCAGGCGTTTGTTGTGCGGGAAGAAATAAAAATAGTATTTTAAAAGTTGATCAAATGTAGATGTAGAGATACAACATGCCACTGATGAATTCACTGTAGATATTTGATAATGTTTAAGTTGGAATAAATTGCTTTGAGTTCTTTAGAGTGACAAGCATGGACCGAATTCACATGAACTAAGACAGAAGAATAAAACAACGCCAGGACCACACCAAACGCCGTACAAAATGCTTAGCGGCATTTCATCTGTCTTTACGTTCTCGGTTAAAATTCCATCGTGGTTGACTTTGCTACGTATCCTTTCGAGGTCGATAAAATAAGTACAAGTAGAGCACTGTGGTCGATATAATGGACCGCCCTCTCCCACTAAATTTCTGGCCTTGTACCTATAGTCGAAAGGATTACCTATATTCAAGATTTCTGGACGTAAATGTTGATTATTATAATGTTGTTGCCTTACCAAAGATCAAGAATATAAACTGACACATATTTATGTCATAAGAATGATTGTGTGGTTACAAAGCTTGTTCACAAGTATGTGATTTATTTGTTCAGTCTCTCTGCTCGGCACATTCGGCAAGATTCATGTACCATAGACTGGGACTCGGCGAAACTGATGTGAATATAATTTGGTAGGCAGAAACTAAATGGAAGCCTGTCAGTGTAACTGCTTCTGTTCTCAGGTGTTAGAATTAATCTGCCGTCTCTCTTAACACCGGCATCTGGTACTTTACCAACTTTAACAAAGTCTAATCTCTTGAATTTATTAGGGACGGTACCAAGTTTGATGATAAATTATTCCCTCCCCTACACTGTCTTGGAGGCCCTGAAGATGGTCACTGACACTGTTTTTTCTCCGTTCAAACCATAGGAATTTTGATGCCTTACCAAATCTTTCCAACGGTAGGAATTGATGTCTTCGATGATCAATTAAAACAGGTTCGTTTGGTAATTTTGTAGGTTTGGGATAAAATTGCATCTCCTCCTTCCACTAGTTCCTGCAATCCTAAAGAAGAGCAAATTTCTGCCCTTCTTTAACAAAACTATTAAAACAGCCACAATAATCTGAATCTGTATGTATTATATATCTTTATAGGGAGTTCACTGCTTCATAGTTTAAAATACAAAGATAGTTCCAACGGCATTAGAGGAATAAATATTAATAGAGAAAATTTTATATAAAATGAGCGTTGATAACTTTTGTTGATAGTAAATATAGGCTAGAAATCCAATTTGAAGGCAGAATAAGGCATCAAACTTAATACAGACAATTTTATATTCCTGGTTTTAAGTAAAAGCTTTTAAGGAGA
This sequence comes from Octopus bimaculoides, assembly GCF_001194135.2. NCBI lineage: Eukaryota > Metazoa > Mollusca > Cephalopoda > Octopoda > Octopodidae > Octopus > Octopus bimaculoides. The sequence continues at coordinate 1,266,864 of NC_068997.1, forward strand.
CCTTTTAGGGAAAATGTCAATGAAAGTAACTAGAAAGATCTTCATCAAATCCACATATGAAATGATGGAACTGATTTGAATGATGATTATGTTGTAATTGGAAGAGATGAATGATTTACGACTTGGACGAGTGAGTGCTGGTCGTATGAACGTAGGGACTTGTGTAATGGCTTGGAGAAAGTGATAAACAGACTTTAAAATGGTGACTGAATCATCGGAGCTACTGCTCCTCTCTCAATAAAGATGAAGAGAACTTTTAGAATGTACAAATAAAATAAAACCCCAGCAAAATGGAAGATATTACATCTGTATCAAGAAGAAGCTGATAAAATAGGTAGAAATTGACTGAGTAACAAGGGACATGAGAATGGAAACTTTATATTGAATATAATACCTTACAATATAAGCAGACATGATTTATAAGGATAGATCAGAAAATATATTCAGAAGAAAGACGTAAAATGAAGTGAAGCGTATAGAAAGTATAAACACAATATAAACAGCAGAAATGTCAGATAAGGGATATTAGAATACAAAAAGGTATGAAGAAAAGACAAAAGGTAAATGAATGTCTAAATAATAAGGATGATAAAATGTTAACAGTAAAAACAATGAAGATGTTGATTACAGGAACAAAGGAAGAATCTCCTGATCAGAGTACCAGTTCTAAAATACGATAAGATAGCTCTAAAAGAGAAGAACAATTATCCTTACATCTGGAAATAGAGATAACAAGAATGTGGAGATTGAAAGCAGAAACAATCCATAGTGGTGCCTTAGGAAAGGTTAAAAACGTTGTAGACAAATACAAAACCAAAACCAAAGCCACAGGAGTTACAAATATACACAGCTACCAAAAAGTATTACTCCATGACTTGCACATATACAAGAGATAACTCTACTGGGTACAGTACATATATAGTAGGTCATTGTCAATGCATTAAGTATCATAAAACAAAATACAGTATATGGCCAAGCCATATACAGTTGCCCTCGTGTGCGTAGTGAAAGCGTGTAATGTAAACAAGAGTACCGAAATTACAAATAAACTATAGTCGACATCCTTTTGTATAATACACCACTACACATCACTAATTCATAAAATTGACATGCTATATACAATTATCGCTTAACAGTACAATCTATATATCACATCTTATAGAATCAACACTCAACATCACGATGTAGACATTACTTTGTAGAATTAACACTCAACATACCATTTTATAGAATGAAAAAAAAAGCATCACAATCCAGACATCACATTCTATAGAATCAGCACCCAACTACATAATCTAGACAACACTTGGTTTATAGAACTAAAATCCAGTACTAAAACAAACAACCCACGCATATATGAACTTTGGTATAGCCAGATCTACTAGAGACCTACCACTTCACTCGCTAATGGGATATTTTACCGCATCTGGTATGAGGATTTCCTAATAAAACTTTTGACATTGCACTTCATCCGTTTCCCGTCACTTCGAATAATGACTTCTTTAAGATCACACCCTCAAGGTGTGTTTGAAAGGGGTTCACTCTGACCCATATCATATCAACTCCGTTGGGCCCCTAGGTTCGATTTTCTCTTCTATATTCTTCATCATCCAACCCTTTAGCTTTAAGTCGAACTATTACTCGTTTTTGAATGTTCTACTGATACTACAACAGCAGCACCTGATGCTACTAGTTGATAAATTTTGACCTACCTCCTACCTCTACTCACTAGCTTCCCTCCCTACTCTACTCTACATCTTTCTCCCTCCTCTCTCTCTCTCTTCAACGTTCCCTTCATCTTCTCCTCCACTCACTAATCACTAAACTCAGATTTTCTCTCAGAAAATAGCCCTCACCGCTAGAATTCTCTCTTCTCTGTTTATGATTTTCCTGAAGCTGCCAACATGGAACTATTCAATAGGAAATTTAACCCTATTAATTCCATTGGCAACGGAGTGTCTGTGGAGGCTATGGACTCAGCCCAGACTAATAAACAATCGTAAAAACACGTATACCGAAAAAGCTATCAAGACCCAGCATTGTATCGCATGACGAAACCCATACAACACAAGAGACACAAACACTGCCTAATATTACACAACGTCACAACCTACACAACACAAACACCACACAAAACTGAGTAAATAGAACACAATCAACGCTTCAAACAACAAAACTAAAATTTCACATATTTTACACAATTTCAAGTACCACTAGAAACAAATTTGCCGTCTCAATGATGATGATGATGATAATAATAATAAGAAGAAAATTACAAAAACAACAATCAAAATAATAATAATCCCTTCTACAATAGGCACAAGGCCTGGAATATTTGGGAGTTAATCGATTTCATAGAACTCTGTGTTTAACTGGTACCTACTTTATCGATCTCGAAAGGATGAAAGCAAAGACGACCTTGGCGGAATTTTCACTGAAAACGGAAAGATAGACTAAATGCTGCTAAGCGTTTTTATCCAGCGCGCTAAAAATTCAGCTGTTTCACCACCTCAACAACAACAACAACGGTTCAAATTTTGGCACAAGACCAGAAGTTTTGTAGAAGAGGATAAGTCGGTTATATTGACCCCAGTACTCAAATGGTACTTATTTCACTGGCTCCGAAAGGATTAAAAGCAAAGTCGACCGCAGCGGAATTTGAAATCAGTCCGTAAAGTCCGTTGAAATGCCGCTAAAGATTTTGCCCGAAGTAGTAACGATTCTGATAGCTAGCCGCCTTAATAATAATAATAGTAATAATAATAATAATAATAATAATAATAATAATAATAATAATAATAATAATAATAATATTTTCTGGATGACATCCCAGGAGAACCATGTCTCAGAGAAATCCAAAATATTGTGCTCAGAAAAACCCTATAAATTTAAATGCCTGTGTTGTCTTACATGAAAATATTTCGCTTCTACCCCTGTCACTTCCCCTTCCCCTGTCACTTCCCCTTCCCCAAGCTTTCAGCCATACTGTAACATCTCTTTTCTTTCACTCACTCTAGGATGCACCAGGAACCCTGGAAAAAACACACTAATTACATAGTAAGTACGTAAACGGAATAGTTACCTCTACATGCATCTGTCTATGCATCCATCTGCACATGCTAATATTTACAATCAACTTAAATAATGCCTACACGATACACAGAAAATAAAAGAAAAACAAGCGTCACGAGCGACGCCGTACCAAACAAAACCAAATAATTTTCCACAAACGAATATAAAAAGAAGCAAACTAATACTCAGTTTAAACAGTTATTCCCCGAAACATAGTTGCCAAAAATAAAACAAAAAAAAAAACAAGCGATTTTCGATCTATCAACCTACGATATGATAAATATATCCATTCGAAGAACAAGGAAACGATGTCATGTCAAAAAGTCAACTCTGAACAAACAGACCCGTTTCCTATTGTCCTCGTCAATGCTTTAATGACAAGCCAAAACTCATGCCGGACCGGTCATCGCTCGAGACAAGGACCGCGTTACCCAGTGGGGAACCCGGCTGGGGTCGAAAAATCTGCTGCTGGAACAAACTCTCAACAAAAAGGAATTGTCATGTAATTAGAACTAGGATAACCCTAACCCTAGACCTGTAGTGACACCACCAAAAAACACCACCTAAAGTAAAACTCATGAAATGGACTAGAGAGGATTATAGTGATGTGTTGAAAGCTTTCTATACAGCCCAGTTGAACCTAAACAATAACCTCATTGTACAAACATACACTTCTTGGAGAAACTTAGTAGGCAACTAAGTACGCAGATATATAGACACAAATAAATTAAGTAATGTACGTAGAGATATCATTAAGAATACAAGGCTAATTGACGCTGAAATTAGCTAAATTAGGACAAATTGTCCCATGCTAGGCTAAACGAAATCAGCAACAATGCAGATGAAATAGGTAACAGATGCACAGAACCAAGTGTACGAGCAGTAGATCCAAACGAGGAAGCTGAAGAAAGAATAGCGAAGAACAGATATGCGGAAAAAGAGGAGAAAGTAGACCTACCTGAAGAATACCAGAATGGATATGATACAGAGTTTGAGGTGAACAATAAAGAGATCATAGAATCAAATGAAGATATTATGAGAGAATTCAGCAAGACTGAGTTAACTGACATGATCAAGAGAGAACCACTACCAAAGCTCTCAAACAACATGAAAAATAGCAACATAACCATGATATATAACATTGATCTTAGATCTGAAGAAATAAAGGAAATGACCTAACAACCTTAAATAACCTTATCTATTCCATTGCTAAAATTGTAGCTGCTCCTTTAAGTATCAAGACGACGCAGAAAGGGACCAACCATGTCAATAGACGTCCTAAGTAGAAAGTAGCAATACAGAGAGATCGAATGTTTGCGGGCGGATGTATCAGTTCTCGATGAACTTGCTAGAGAAGTAAATGTTAAGACGAAACAAGCTAGAAAAATCAAGCATAAATATAAAATGAAAGATTTTATAAACTTCACTGCAACCAAGGAGCAATTGAAACAACGAACACAACTGACATCCCAACCTGTTCGACCCATAACCTGTTTACCACTAATGTGGAAGCTTATGACCGGTGTTTTGGCGGAAGAGTTAGACAACCATCTGAAAATCTTACCACCACTGATCGTCACATCAAGGACAACCACCCTGCCTTCCATCTCAAGAAAGATTGTTCTAGTCTTGATTTTTCCTGAGTAGAATTGCGACACTACTCCCTCCCCCTAGTTGGCATGGAGAAATAAATTCCTCGTAGCCGTTCAAGAGTGGGGAAAAGGCCCGCATCCCCCTCAGTCTGGTTTCTGTGGCCACTATCACATCCAATCTATGTGACCTGAGGTCATTAAGGAAGCGACCTTGCTTCCCGTCTGAGGTCAGGCCACGTACATTTAAACATCCTACAGTGAGTTCACCCATAAAAAGGCTTACCTTTGTTGGAGAAGGGATTATAATCCTTTCTCAGTATCGTCTGTATCTTGCGGGGATTCTTTGGTTAGGCCCTCGTACATGCAAATCAATTGGAAAACAACGACGAAGACAACAGCAACAACAACAACAACAACAACAACAACTATAGCAGCAACAACAGCAATTGTCATTGTTTCTAATTTCGGCACAAAACCAACAATTATTAAAAAGAGGTGGAGTACAGCTGGTTACATGTACTCTAGTATATAACATACTCTGATATTGTAACAGGTATTTTCAATGCAAAACATATTTCTAAAGTTCAGTTTTTCACAAATAAGATTAATAAATGATATAAGACCATGAACGCACTCACATAGACACAGCGTATACAATTACACACTCATAGAGCGCACTGGTACCCACACCGAGACACCCACCGACACACACACACACACACACACACACACACACACACACACACACACACACACACACACACACACACACACACACACACACACACACACACACACACACACACATTCACACAGACGTATGATAATCTGCGTGTGTATGTGTGTGTTTTTATATATAATGAGGATTTTTGTCATATGTGACAAAATATTAAAAAGTTCAGTTTTTCATAAATAAGATTAATAAATGATATAAGACCATGAACGCACTCACATTTAAACACAGACACAGCGTATACAATTACACACTCATACAAGTGCATTGACACCCGCCGAGACACACACACACAGAGACACACACAGACACACACACACACACACACACACGCACACACATTCACACAGACGTATAATCTGTGTGTGTTCTTATATATAATGAGCATTTTTGGTATATGTGACAAAGTAGTAAAAAAAGTTGTTTTCCACTTCAAATATTTGTTCTCAGGAAAGAAATAAGAACTTTTATATTATGTCCCACCTTGCAAAAATATAGCATTAGATGAATAAATTATCTCATGTCATCTCTTTTGAGAATTTCTTTTGTTTCTCTGTACGCAATAAAGATTTTATAATGAATGTGTATCCAAAAGAATAGGCCCTACTGAAAGACAGTCTATGTTTAAATACGGATCAATAGACAAAACAAATCTCCGACTTGAACTGAAGCTTAGAGATAACAGTAAGAGCAGACAGACCAGCAGTGTTCTTATAATAATGACCAGTTATAAAATCCAAAGTCTTTGGATAAACTAGCTTTCGAGCTCTTTTAACTATTCTTTCTCGTTCTCTGAACATCTGTATTCATGCCTATACTATTCATGCCTCAATGTATCATACACATACACGCATGTACACGTGCGCGCTCCCACACACACGTTTTTGCTTGCATTTATGTACTGTGTGTTTTAT
>NC_068997.1:1273420-1274274 GCF_001194135.2 Octopus bimaculoides
TGTGTGTGTGTGTGTGTGTGTGTGTGTGTGTGTGTGTGTGTATAACTTTAGCATTCATCACAAAAAGAGATATCGCGTTTAGCTTTCAACATAAAACTTTCTCTATATTCAACAGGAGACAGAAAATATGCGTTATTTATGGTATCATATTTCCTGTCCAAATTGCCAGTCTCGTATTAATCTAACTGAAACCAAATCTAATGCAAGCTATAGTTTTGACAGCAGATTAAGATGTGAGCAAATGGAAAGTCCCGTTGGTGACAGGCGAAAGGCAGAAATTGATGAAATTAATGGAAATGATGCTACAATTATGTACAAAAAAATCATCATACACACATGAAAGCCGAACATATATAGCCATGCAATGATATAGCTTTACGTATCACACGAAAGAATAGAGTGCAAATGTTATAAAAAGAACATGAGATCAGACAATTTATCATGACTATTATGATTAACATATGATATCAATAATTGGTGGATGAGAACAAACTTTGTTCATAATAAACTTTTCCATAATTGTTTTTCTAAGTGCGGTCTGGAGGGAAGTCACTTTCCTGTTACCTTCTGACAATCAGAGATACTACGTAAAGGAAACTGTGGTGGGAGTGGAACAACAAAAGATCGATTATACTGAAACCGAAGTGTAATAAAGTGAAATTTACGAAAGGTACGTAAGTGTCAGCGGGTAACTTTAAAATGTGATGTCTTTTACTCCACTGAGTTGTGGTACAAGCACAATAAGTACACATAGACAGGCTGTGTTCATTGCGGTTGAAGAAGCTTACACAAGGATAACATAAGGTGGAGAGAGAGAGAGAGAGAGAGAGAGAGAGAGAGAGAGAGAGAGAGAG
>NC_068997.1:1274318-1280900 GCF_001194135.2 Octopus bimaculoides
AGAGAGAGAGAGAGAGAGAGAGAGAGAGAGAGAGAGAGAGAGAGAGAGAGAGATAGAGAGAGAGAGAGAGAGAGAGAGAAAGATAATAGTAAAAAAAGAAGTGAATATTTAAATTAAAATTGTTTGTGAATGGCATGAACTTGGAATAATATAATTTTCATTCTTAAGTAAGAAATAACGTTTCGAAGATTCGATACCATTCAGGCCTGTGTTTACTATTTTGGTTTGACCCCACGTAAAGTTCATTTCCCCCCCACTCGCCTCCAATCATTTTACTTCAAGATGTTCTATCATTCTCCAGTCTTTCACCCCCAAGTGCTGTTTGCTGTAACTCGCTATTTTGTATCCCGTTTTGACCCATTCCGTGCGTAGGACATTATAATCTCAAGGACCACGCCATTATGATCGGTTTCACAATTTGTCCCCAGTCACTGGATTTAAATGAAGTCATTTCAAAGTGAAGTGACAGTTCAATAGATTAAAGAGCTGTTGTTTAGTGCCAGGTCAGCCTTTACTGAGCAGAGTGGTGGTGAAGGGCTTCCTAATCGTGGCCTTCTCACCTTTCAGGTTGAATTTAGGAATCTATTAAGTAATGCATCCTTCCATTTTAAAGCAGTATGTTGTACGTGTTGTTTCACTGGCTCATCTAAAGGTTTTCGGTGTTTGTTGTTGTGTAGCAACAAGTCTATCGTCAGCACGTATGTGTGCGTGTGTTCGACAGTGCATGCGCGCACGTTTGCGTGCTTAGTTGAAAGTATAGCGGTTCCATTACACGTTTACATGTGTAAATTACATCAGCATCGAATGTAGATTAACATAATCGGTCAATTGTGTAAATATAATGCAAAATTAGGAATTGGCACCTGAATGTTAACAACAGGTGTAGAACTTATATATGTATCTTTCAGTTGACGTTCCCGTATTAGTCTTGCGATTCATTTAATTGTTTCAGGCTATAGAATTCATTTGGAGATGTTCCATATCTTTCCACGAATTCACTTCGGGATTCTATTAACAAGATTTTCTTACGATTCTACTGAAATGGAATAGGTAAACTAATTGAAAGAACATTCATGAAACTTGATTATATTGAAATCGAATATAGAGTAGTTTGAATTCCTTCGGCTTGAATTTCCAAGAATTTATGTTATAGAGTAGGAATATATTATAGTTTTGGATACATTGTACGAATTCTAACACCTTTTGCGTTGGTAACTTCTCTCACCATTATGCTATTGTAGCACAGTTTCAATCTACAAGAAAATGGTAAAGAATTCGTTAATAAACATAGAAGCAGTCATATAAACATTTGCTGTGAGCGCCGTAGAGGACGTGTTAGGATTAAAGCAAACAGAAGTTGCGATGATTTTCAATGTGAAAATCGGAAATCTACGAACGTCACTGATACTGTTCTACTTCATCCACTACATCTCATTCCAGGGTAAATAAATTAATATAATAAAATATAAAAAAGGAATACGAAATATTCATAAAAACAATTCCAAAATTTTTTTTTATTCAAGGCGCAGGCGTGGTTGTGTGGTAAGAATCTAGCTTCTCAATTACATGGTTCCGGTTTCAGTCTCACTGTGTGGCATCTTGGGCCGACCAAAACCTTGTGGGTCAATTTAGTAGACAGAAACTAAAAGAAGTCCGTCGTATGTATATATGTTTATATTTATGTATGTGTTTATTTTTGTCCCCTACCACCGCTTGACAAGCGGTGCTGGTGTCTTTAAGTCTCCGAAATGTAGCGGTTCGGTAAAATGGACCGATAGAATAATTACTAACCTTAAAAGCAGTCCTGGGGTCGATTATTTCGACTAAAACCTTTCAAGGTGGTGCCCCAACATGGCCACAGTCAAATAACTGAAACAAGTAAAAGATAAAAGATATGGAGAATAATTAAAACTAGCGGAGCATATTTTAATGTCACTTAGACGAGCACAGTACAATTTAATAATCAATTTCTTTTTTTTTTGCCACATGGGATCGTTCATAGTGAAAATAAGTGTCAGAAGAAAGTAGACAACACATGTAGGGATGTATATACTTAGTTATAGGAAATGTGGGATGGGAAGGTTGAATTTATATATGGGATGTTCCTAGTAGGGGCTTTGTTGGATAGTGTGTAGTGTTGAGGATCCAGGTGTAGCTTCTACGTTTTTGTTTATATGTTGCTTTTATGATACCCATTGCTCCAATTATTACTGGTATTGTTTTCACTTTCATGCCCCACATGAATAAGTCAATTTCGAGGTCTTTGTACTTCGATAATATTTTCACTTCTTTTTGGACAAGATTTTGGCCAGGAGGGACTGCAATGTCTATCAGCAAGCAATTGAACTTCTAATTTGTTGTCTCATGAAGTCTCTGGGTGAGACTTAGAGTCAGGTTGTACAAATACAAAACGAAAGTTAAACATACAATAATAATAATAATAATAATAATAATAATAATAATAATAATAATGATAATAATAATAATAATAATAGACCAATAGGCCAGATATAGTGAAAGAGAAATTAAGGCAAATAGACCAGATATAGTTGTCAAAGATCATGAAGAAAAAAAATGCTTTCTAATTGATGTATCAATACCAGCAGATGACAACGTTTCTCTAAAAGAAATGGAAAAACTTTCAAAATACAAAGACCTGGAAATAGAGATAACTCGAATGTGGAATCTAAAAACAGAAACAATTCCTATCATAGTAGGTGCCTTAGGTATAATAAAAAAATATTCAGACAAATACATAACAAAAATAGCAGGACTTACAAATATATATAACGTACAGAAAATTGCACTACTGGGTACTGCACACATCCTACGCAAAACACTTTCAATACAGTAAACATAAGAGCACCACAGCAAACCACAGCACATACCCAAGGCGCACAGAGCTGCGCTCGGTAGTGAAGTGAAAGCACGTTATAAAAATAAAACTACTGAATAATAATAATAATGAATTCTGGCATTCAGGTTAATCTAGATAAAGCTTTATAACTAAATTAAATGGGTTCCATTATATAGCAAGTATTTATTTTATAGATTAGGGAGAGATAAAGTACATCACAACATATAATAATATTAATTTATACTTCCTATCGATAGATTTATATTGTTCTACCAAAACTCTTTATAAGCACTGCAGATACAGAAGTTGCGATTCTTAGGGACTTAGAGATGACATAAGCATTCGAATTGATAGAACAAAGTGGTGCAATAATTGTCCAAGTCACTGAAAATTTCAATCTTTATAACTACTTAGCTTTACAGTGAAGCAGACCATTAAAACCAGATCTTTTAATTTGCTTGAAATACCGACTTCGGTTCAGTGAGTATTCATTACACTGTGTGTGGGTATCTACCTCATTAACTGTGAGTTAAAATTCTCACTTCATCGAAAGTAGCAAAATTTAGAAATCTATAGAAATTTGACAGCGAGTGAGGAATCTCATCACGGAGCTTTGGTGTGTCCATGGAATTGTATCTCTAACCAGCCCACTAAGCTCACATATAAAACAGTCTATCTAGCTGTAAATATGTACCAAAGGAAGGGAGAATTTACATCCTTAGACAGCGGCAGTACTAGTAGTTAACGCATGGTTCATTATTTTGTGATCCTAAATTATTTATTTCCAGACTGCAGTAACTTAACATTATTGACAATAACTTTAGCTACGCTGCAATGGGACACGTAAAGGTACATCGATTGACAGACAGCCATGCCATTAGAAACGGATTATGTTAAACCAAAGGCAGAAATACTCGTTTAAGCCCCAATTTAAGATTCCTCAACTGAAAATGTTTTTAAATCCCCAAGCATTGTGATTTATAAACGATAATTTCATTACTTTCTCAGTTGCTATCTTAGATATTTTTTTATAACGAGATGATGTGAAGCAGAAGACAAGATTGACAAGACATGGAATGTGACGTTTATTTGAAATATGATGTCATGTTTATAATGTTGGTCACGAATGTGAGAATATTTCTAGCAAAAGTCATCAAATGTCGATCGATACTAGAGTTAATATTTAAGATTGGTCAATGCGCCTGAATAACCGATTCCGCAGATAAAGAAGAGTATTGTTGCTGTTTGTTTACATTTTGTTGTGTTTAATTAAACAACAAATATTAAAGCAGAAATTTGCAAGAAAATTCAGCCAACCTCATTTTCAGGCGTTATATCCTACTGTATTGAATAGAGGTTTGTTGAACATTAGCCCTTGAAATATGAAAAGACTATTAAAATCTTGCTGATCTGTAATTAAAGACGTTCCATCTACGATCATCCAGATATGAATTGATGTCAAGAAACCACTTGGATGAATGTTGCCTACAAGAACAATGTAGATGATCATTTGCATACAAAGAGCAAGTTAGGAAAACATCAAAATTTAAGTTCAAACCATTTATAACAAATACTTATTAAAAATAATTATTAAAACATCACACACAGTTATCATCAGTTACATCCAGAAAAAGAAAATGCATTTGATTGAACCTAAGTTCACTAAAACACACGTTCTCACTCTCAGCCAACAGATGTACTGTCTTTTTGCGCTGCACTTTCTTACGCAATTACATAGAATGGGTTATGCTGCGCCAATAACGACTTCTCCAGTCACTCTCTCACCTGACATCTCCAATCACACATGTTTGTTCTATCCAACACTCGCTCCACGTACCAGCACTACTACTACTACTACTACTACTACTACTACTACTACTACTACTACTACTACTACTACTACTACTACTACTACTACTACTATCTCTCCAGCGATTCATCTCTCTGAATTTCTATTATTACTAATCTTTCTACATTTAACGACTTGTAACTGTTTAAAGGCAAAGTGAATGATAGAAATCTCACTGCTCTTTCCACTCACATTACCCCCACTAACATCATTACAACTACCATCTCTGCCACTAACCAAAAGCTCAATACTGTTACAACCAATTCCAAAGTCACTAATAGTGACTTTGATATTAGTTTAGACAGTACTGAGTTACTAAAACGTCACCAAAAACATAATCAGTATGCATAACCTCACTGTTACATCATTGCTACTAATGCCACCGCCATTACCATAACTAGCAATTCTATTACCATCAATACCATGATTTCTACTACCAATGTCATCACCACTTAACCCTTCTATTTCTTCTGTGTTGTTTGCTGTGTACAATCATCCAAGCTTTTGTTTCCCGTCCATTCTTTGATGTCGTCAGCCCACAAAAGTCTTTGACGCTCTTTTGTTCTCTTTCCTTCCACATTTTATTTCAGGATAGCCTTGGGAAATGGCTCGTGAGATTGTATGTTCAAAATATGATAGCTTTTCTGGACTTGATTCTCGACAATGTGTGCCTTTGGAGTTTCAGCTTTTCTACATCTATTTGATCCTTATTCTTCTATGTCACCATATTACCACGAGTAATATGGTGAAAACTGTTGCACTGAAACCGTCAAATCATTCATCCGTATAAGGTAGACGAATGTCTATCTCGTCTCATCGCTTGATAGGTTACTATCAGCTCGTATCTTTACGGTGGAACTGATGAAAATGCTTCTGACTCACAATCTGTTCTGCCGCCGTGTTCAGTTTTGTTCGCCACACTCTTTTTCATACACATTAACGCTCCACTTGACGTCACTTCCCACAAAGAATACTTCTACTCAGATAATACAACGTTTCATCCCTTTCTAATCTTCTGATCCCACACTGGACAATTCAAGAGGGCACCGTTGGTATGAACAGAGACCACAAAAACATTCTCCAATTGGAGTCAATATTTCCTTCAGCACTACAAAGACACTCATTTCCCTGAAGATGAACAACACCTAAGGTAAACTGGCGACGCCACTAGAAATATTTAGCCTCATATCCCTAAGGGTCTCTTCTGTAGAACACTCGACCTCAACATAATCCAACACCGGCTTTTCGGTAAATTCATTTGTATTGTTACAGTCTGCGAAGACATCTGTCATCCAATGTAAAACCTATATCCGCTCGACCATAGCTAGCATCCAAACCATATCTCCGTTGGACTGAGGATAACACCGTGCCTTCTTTCCTGGAAAATGTGAAAAAATGGAAATCATTACGGATAAAAATGGAATATGAGGCGTTTTCATTAACGGTATATACACACGCACACACGTGGATATGTGTATGTATATGTATGTGTGCGTGTGTGTTTGTTCACACACACACAAGTGTATATATATATATATATAAGCAATGTTAATTCTCTAAATGAAGTATTAACAGTAACTGCACGATAAAGTGTGGTATATTGCCACTTAAGTGTGGCTGACCCCTAGGGGTGGATGTTACTGTTGCTTTTAGCCCCAGGAGGACATCTCCTCCAGCTGGCTTATCGACACACGACTGTGTCCTGTTTGCCAAGGGTAGTTATCCCTCTCACCAACATCTGCAGCACAGTCGTGTGTCGATAAGCCAGCTGGAGGAGATGTCCTCCTGGGGCTAAAAGCAACAGTAACATCCACCCCTAGGGGTCAGCCACACTTAAGTGGCAATATACTACACTTTATATATATATATATATATA
>NC_068997.1:1280910-1288410 GCF_001194135.2 Octopus bimaculoides
AATACTTCATTTAGAGAATTAACATTGCTTGTTTTCACCTTTTCGATATCAGTGAAGAATTTCACTTGAAAAGAAGATATAAGATTGCCAGGTTTTTTTCTCTCTCACCAAGGTCAGCGGCTATCGGACGCCGACGAAGGGAAATAACCCTGAAATCCGGATCCGTTCGTGCTGCAGATGTTGGTGAGAGGGATAACTACCCTTGGCAAACAGGACACAGTCGTGTGTCGATAAGCCAGCTGGAGGAGATGTCCTCCTGGGGCTAAAAGCAACAGTAACATCCACCCCTAGGGGTCAGCCACACTTAAGTGGCAATATACTACACTTTATATATATATATATATATATACACCCTACCACTTAACTGTATAAATGTGCTTTTGTTTATCTATCTATCAATAGGTTGTTCCTCTGTAGACAATTGGAGATAATTCGAAATAGTGCCACCGATTTCGAATTATTCTAAATTCAATGAAATACTGTGTTTAGGACAATTGGAATAAATTTCATTTTGGAAAGTACATAACATCAGTCCCCCCGTTGCCTCTTTCTTTCTTTCTCCCCTCTGTATATATGTATGTATGTATGTATGCTTGTCTCTTTGTCTGTCTGTCTGTCTCTTTCACACATACTCTCTCTCGCTCTCTCTCAAACTCACACACACACACACACACACACACACACACACACACACACATTTACTCTATTCCGCATACTGTAAACATACATACTCTCACATACAAATACACGCGGATTTTTCTGAGGTTTCATCTTCGGCCTAAAAGAAACCCCATAAATTATAATATGATGTAATTATATTACAAAATGAAATTTGTTTCTCGATAATAGATAATTACATTAAGATTTATGAAGATAATTTCAGTGAAATATCAGTGTTAAATATGAATGAAGTACTAGAATAGACTAAATGTCAACATCACAATAAAATGTCTCAAAACTAAGATATATCTCGTGTGTTCACAATATGTTTTATATATTTGTCTAACCATATTTTCTGGAGCAGCTGCTGCAGAGCGGCTCAATAATAATAATAATAATAATAATAATAATAATAATAATAACAATAATATCTACTATAAGTATAAGGCTTGGAATTTTGGGGGAGCGGCAAGTCTATTACATTGACCAGAGGACTCAACTGGCACTTATTTTATCGATTCCGAAAAGATGAAAGGCAAAGTCGACATTGGGGGAATTTGAATTCAGAACGTGAAAACATACGAAGTGCCGCTAAGCTTTTCGTCTGATATGCTAACGATTCTGCCTTAATGATAATAATAATCCTTTCTACTATAGGTACAAGGCGTGAAATTTGTGGGAAAGTGGATAGTCGATTATATCGACCCCAGTGCTCCATTGGGACTTATTTCATCGACCCAAAAGCATCAAAGGTAAAGTCGATCTCGGCGGAATTCGAGCCTGGAACATAAGGACGGACCAAATGCCGTTAAGCCTTTTACCTGGCATGCTAACAATTCTGCCAGATCGCTGTCTTTCTTAATAATAATAATAATAATAATAATAATAATAATAATAATAATAATAATAATAATAATAATAATAATAATAATAAAGACTTGGATCCAACTTGTACAAATGCAAAACAAAAGTCAAACATAAAATAATAATAATAATAATAATAATAATACTGATTTATACGCTAGTTTGTTAAAATGTTTAAACTCGTCATGAGTGATAGGGAGCTGATAGTTTAAACTGTATCCGACTTTGAGGCCCTGGTTCGGAAGTTCCAGGGTTTTGTAGAGTGTTCCCCGGTTTACTCCGCCCCAGAGTAGTAGCACCTATCAGTATCCGAGCTACGGGTTAATTATCATGTAAATAAAGGTCAGTTGTGAATTTAGGAATAAATAGCCTCTGATCAAATCACGGGGTGGTCGGATGGAAAGAGAGCGAGATGGAGAGAGAGAAAGAAAGAGAAACTGCAATCATTAATCAATGGCAGTTGGAGAAATGCTAGAGGCATCTACTCTTCAAAAAGATAGCCACTATAGCCCTTTTAAGGTCCCTGAAACAGGAAAAATGAATAAAGAGCGATATATGTCAGCAGAACAAGTAACCGGCTTCAAAACAAACAATAGAGAGGTTCCTGCGAAAGTTACCCAAGGATCCAGGTAGAATAAAACAGACGGGATTATGTTGTATAGTGGAACTGTACATCTGTTCCGGTAAAACATTAAAACATGGTATAGCCAGCCATTATAAATAGACCAGTAACCGGTCGACAGAGACAATGTCGAGAGTACGTGTAGACTGTGTTAATAGTCGTGTCTGTGCCGATATAGTAATTATACTGTAATCCAACCCTTTGAGTATAAAAGCACTGTATGACTAGGGGTCGTACAGCGCCAGATATAACCGTTGTATCGACGACTTTGGAATATAAAAGTATCTGCCGGAGCGACAACCGTCGTCAAAAGACAAATACAACAGTAGCAAAAGACTGTTTTACAACAGATTATAAATCAGTTTATAAGATTCTAATTAAAATAACATATGAGTAGCAGTGTAAGTAGCATAATAAGTAGCAGCTTAAGAGATATAATAAATCCACCGAGGGAAAGAAGAAAGAACGTAGTGTTTAAAGAAAACCACGAAGAAATTATCTCGTGGAGATAAAGTAATCTTGTCAAAATGCAGAAGCTTGGGCTGTGTAGTACCCCTAGTTATGTTTGATTACAGTGTGTCGTACAAATTGCTTTTTTTCTTGTATTTGTTTCAGTCATTAGACTGCGGCCATGCTGGGGCACTGTCTTGAAGAATATTTAGACGGATGAATCTACCCTATTTCTTTATTTTTTTTTAGCGTGATACTTATTCTATCGGTGTCTTTTGTCGAACCGTTAAGTTACGAAACGCAAACAGACCAAGAGGGATTGTCAAGTAGTGGTAGGGGACAAACAGTGAGAGAGAGGGAGAGGGAGAAAGACACACAGAAAAGACACACACATATACACACGCATACATACGACGGGGCTTCTTCCAGTTTCTGTCTACCATATCCAATAAGGGTTTGGTCGGCTTGAGGCTAGAGTAGAAGACACTTGCCCGAGGTGCCACGCAGTGGGAATGAACCCGGAGCTATGTGGTTAGGAGGCAAGCTTCTTAACTTGGCCGGCTCTACGCGCGCACAGACGTTATTCTTCAGCTCCTGTACAGGGACAGGTATGATCAAAGGACGACAAAATTTCCTCGTGGCAACCAAATCACTCAGCATATACATTAATTAGGTAACAAAGCTTGATCAGTTAAAAATAGTAGCTAAATCTTACTTAACTACTACCTACTAACTTAAAAAAATTCGAGTCGTACTGGATAATATATTCTGAGATAGGCAATGCTTTTCAATCTAGTTCTGCTTGTTCAATGCTGACCAGTAACTAAAATAACTTCATCCACCTAAAGTTAAATAGAAAATAGAAATTGAAAAGGTCGAGTAGAATGTCAGAGAGAACATCTGTAATGAAATGTCACCATTATTATAACGTTATTGGAAGTATGTTTCTATGTATACACATGTGTGTTTGTGTGAATGTATGCTTGCGTATATGACTAAGTATAAAGGATAAACATACATAAAAACCCAAACCTATGGATTATCACTTCACCGTAGAATAGCCGGCAGCTGCTTCGTAGTATCTCCTAAGAGATAAATTCATGGTACCTATATGTATCAGCGAAAGTTACAAACCAGATACACTTCTGATGATAGGTTATAAGCCGTCCAAGTTCATATAAAACTCCGAGTCTCTATTCACTGCATCATCGATACTCTTAAAGAGTTCCAAGCACATATATGCCATGGTGAACATTCATGACAATATAACCGGCCTTATTCCATGAATTACAAAATACAACGGAAAACGCTTCAAAATTGCTTATCAAATCAAAGTTTTCGATGCTAATCCAGTTAGTAGAAACTATTCTAAAGAAATTATATTGATGTCTGTCAGTACATGATTACAACCAATCGATGTTCCAGATATAAAATTTATGGCTCTTGTTATTCCTCATAAGAAGACGGCTATAGTTAATAATATTTTTAATTTGATTTTCCCCCATTCTGAAGCAGCTCTATTGAATGTCTACTCATTTCTCTGAGCCATTATAATGACTAGAATTTTTATTAGGTAATCAAGTCTGTCAGCTCTTTATACACAATTTGAGTAAGTATCCTCTTGTTGATTGCTTTAATGATAAGACACATTGCTTATGATACCCGGAAGCCTGTTTTATTCACCAATTAGATGCTTAATTGTCTTCTTCCGAAATGAATTGAAAGATAGCAATTATGTGACACTTTCTCGAACAAATTGAAAACTGACTTTATCGGAAGTCGGATTCACTTAAATTAAGGTCTAGTGAAGAATAAGGTCAACAACTAACGCAACACTAACCTTACCGGTTGTTAGAATAGAAGTAATGCACTAGATATAACAACAGCAATACTAGTGACAGCGGTACGTTACTTGTCCTTTGTTAATATACTCTTCTTTCTTCGCCTTCTCGTCATCATCATCGTCGTCATCTTCTTCTCCGCTTTCTCGTCATCATCATTGTCGTTGTCATGATCATCACTGCGACGGAAATGTAAAAGTCAACCGAGAAAATAAAATAACAGAAACGCTAATCCATGAAATAAAATTCCGTTCACTGAAGAAAACAAAAACGCGATTCTGTTCCTGCCGTTGCATAGCCCCTCATTGGATCTGACAGAGCGGTCCTATGCTTGCGGGTTGGAGATCAAACAACTAGGGGTGACCCGCACATCAGCTATTCCAAAGACGTCAACCTTCCAACTGGATGAAGATCATAGTGCACAGTTTGACATGCGCAGGGGAAGTGGTCTGAAATGCAACATGACGTGCAGTGGTGAGTAACAGGAGGAACTGCGTACTGTATTACTGTATGTTTGTAGATTCAGGTGGTGGCAGAAGCGGGAAAGAGGGATTCGTCAGGGAATTACTTTGCATTTACCGTTGATGGTTCGAATCCCAGAACAATCTTTGCATTTAGTGAAGCTCTTGATGTTGCTGCGATCGTGTTTTTAGCCCGGTGTTGTTATACATGTTTTTTTTTTCACGTTTCCAGCACATGAATTGGTGACTATAAATCTATTGGAATACACCTGATAAAAATTATAGCAATGAAACAAAACACTGTTAATATATTGGTTTCAAATTTCAGCACAAGGCCAACAATTTCGACCCCAGTGTTCAACTGGTATTATTTTATCGACTTCCGAAGGATGAATGACAAAGTCGACTTCGGTGGAATTTGAACTCAGAACGTAACGGCGGACAAAATGCTGCTAAGCACTTTGCCCGGTGTGCCAACGATTCTGCCATATAAGTACCAGTCACGCACTGGAGTCGATGTAATCGACTAGCCCCCTCCCCTCAAATTTTTGGACTTGAACCCCTTAAATGATTTAGTTTTAGGTCTAAAGGTTCTGAACTTCAGCTTCAATTCCTCCGGCCGCTGGCCTTTACTGTAATACGCTAATAATATCCTGGTATCCATCCATCAGACTAAATACCCCCGCCAATACACACTCAAATACCAGTTTTTAAAATTAAACCCGTTATTAATTCAACACCATATGCCCAGCACCAAACAAAACTCCTTCCAGTCCTAATAATGACCAATTTACTCAATCTTCGTGGTTGATGGTAATGGGAGAAAAGAATCATAAATCCTCTACAAGGAAGTCTTTATGTGGTCACTCGAGATAATAGAAATAGTAGTAAAATCTCCCTCGAATCGTACCCTACCAGTTTAAATAAGGCAGAAAAATACAAGCATAAATGTTGTAGTTTCCAATTATATATATTTTCAACGGTTTTTAGTGGTTTCACACATCAAATTGCGGCCGAGCTTGAGTATCTATTTCAGACGTTTTTTACTCAATAATAGTAAACCAGTGTTTATATCAACAACGAGTAGCTCAGTTATTTTTGACACAACACTGATGTTGGGTTAAGCATTTACTCACAGACATGGACTGCACACAAACATTTATGGACACAGTAAACAGTCAAAAATTGATATGTATATTGTGGTCAACCCGAGACTATAGTAGACACTTGCTCAAGATTCCAGAAAAACGCTATTGCGAAGAGAAATTCTTAAATTTCCAGCCACACCAGCATCCTTCCTTGTTTAACCCGTCAGGATTCAATTCGATGGATGCAACTTCAAGCAAATCGATCAACTACATAAATAGTCTTCTATGTCTCATATAAGTTATTATTCAATGGTTAAAATGAAAGCTAAACAAATATTCTATGAGAGCCTATAATAGTAATAACAGAGAAAAACTGATACAATATTGAAAGCTTACAGTTTTCGATTTTTTTTGCTTTCACTGACAAAGAAATATAGACAAAATTATTAATTTATGTATCATAACCGTCCATAAAATATAGGAATAAATGTTGGGAAAAGAAATTCAGATATGACCTGTTACGGTCACAGAGGGCGCCAGCTGTACTATATTCATTATGAAAGAAAAACGAATGGTTTTCTCATTGGAGATTTTAAAAAATTGATAAAGTTATCACCGTCTAAATTTGTTGTCGTATTTTGAACTAATCAGTCTCTTCGACAGACTGATGTTTCTTAATTACATTAGGGTGGAACTGTGAAAAAGAAATGTCTAACTTTAAACAACTAACTAAAGATTGTTATAGTTCATTACAAAGCCAAAACAATGACAACGAAGAGACATACGACCTTCCCGATTGTCAATCAGAATGATGGAAGAGATGATGAGTTTCTTAACAGAAGAGTTTCAGTAAAATGTGATTGGCAGTGCAGGGTATAAGAGGAGAAAGGCTACGGTCGATATATCATGTATCAATGCGCAAACAGAATATGACATGCAGACGACAGGCAAATTGGTGATAACATCAACCATTCTTGCGTTGACAACATGATATATTACACAAACACATACAAGCATACATATGCACGTACACACACATGTTTATATCCCTTCCTCCAACTCTCTCTACATATATGCATACATACATTCACAGATACAACAATATACATGCACAAGAACATATATGCAATGTCGATATCTACAAAACGTGTATGCACCGTTTTCCTTTGAGTCAACAGACGTGTGAGCACATATAAATACAATATTCAAGAGAAAGAGAGAAGAAAGGAGAGAGAGAGAAAGAAAGAGAGAGAGAGAGAGAGAGAGAGAGAGCGATTGAAGGGGAAAGAGAAAGATAAATCTTATTAAGAAGTACGTATGACGTTACTGTTAGCAATACACGTATACACCAACATACATATACACATATGTATACACATACGTAAACACGCATAAACACACACAAATACAGAAGTTTGTTTATGCACACACACAGACGTATATAGTGAATTCAAAAAACAGAGAAAAGAAAAGAAAAAAGCAAACAAATGTTAGGACGTAGCACAAGCAATCTA
>NC_068997.1:1289887-1297081 GCF_001194135.2 Octopus bimaculoides
CACACACACACACACACACACACACACACACACACACTCACACATTTATATGTATATATATATATATATATGTATGTATGCATGTATGTATGTATGTATGATGTATGTATGCATGTATGCGTGACTCAGTGGTTAGAATATTGCAGTCGCAGTTACAACATGGTGATTTCGATTCTCGGCGCGGAAGGTGCACAGTGCTTTTGAGCGAAACATAGTTTCACGTCGCTCCAGTGTATCCAGCTGTATTTGAACAACCCTGCGATAGACACGCGACCTATTCAGGGCTAATGTTCTGATCTGTCATTTATTCGTCAATGAAACGGAGTTACTGGCCCTATGAGTCCTAGATCTTAAGGAAGTAAAGTCAAGGGGGATTATATGTACACACACATACACAAACATATACACGCAAACACACACACAGATTTTTAAAAATGTAGTTGTGTAAATCCGGAACAATACGAGAAAGTACAAAGTAAACTACCAATTGAAAAGAAAACAGAACACAGTTGCAGTTTTACCTTGTATTCCTATATTTCGGGGTGAAGACCCCTTCTCCAGGACTTTCGGAAAAGCGGTGGTTGAAAAAAAGTTTGTTGCTTTCCTGAATGTCCTTAAAAAGAAGTCTTCACCCTAAAATATAGAAATACAAGGTAAAACTGCAGCTTTGTACTTTCTACTGCCTTAAATCGATGAGTACCAGCTCTAGTCACCATCTACAGAAAAATCTTCAATGTCATTAATTCTACAGTGACATATTGGAAAATTTGCCTCAATATGTCCCATTTCCAGGTAGAGTAAACCCATTAACCATACCAACTACCAATCTATTTAAATCAATTCCAATATTTCAAATGTGATAGACACAACCATCGTCAACAAACTTTTTCAAAACTTACGGCATTTCTCCGTAATTAATGATCATCAATATACTTTTCTTAAATCCAAATCCCTGGGGACCATATCTATTATGACAGTGTAGTTTCTTGCGTTGAAGGTATTTGGTGAAGCATTATTGTTGCACTCGACACCACTATGCTTGTTATGCTGTCTTCAGAGCAAAACTCTTACCTTTGATCTCTATCTGTCTCTCAATTTATTTTGATCGATGACTTCATGTAGTGCTGTGTAAAGATGAAACTATCTCTAACCCATATTTTATCAATTCTATTGCTTTTTTTCCAGTTTCCCCGCACTCTTAAGTGTACCCGTAAGTGTACATCGATGATCAACTTGCTGTCACCTCTAGAAACAGTAGTTGCAACCAACACTCATCCGCATGCAACATAGACATCTCATGCCAAATTCATTGTCCAGAAACTCCAGAAACATCCTCCGATGGGACGATGCTAATTTTGTCTCTTTCAACAGCAAAGAACTCGATACCCGCATTTCGGAGAACCATCAACAAACTGCGGGTTTATCCGAGAGAAGAAACACCCGAAACACTGGAAATACTACATCACAAAGACAGGTATTCATTTTTAGAATAAAACAATATTTCGAACAACAACTATTCTTTTCAAAACTCAACGAGATCTATCATGGATTACCCCTACAATATCTGAAATAGTGTTGATGCTGCAACATCAGAGATAGTGGTACACAACACAGATGTCGTAGGCAACATCCAATAGTAGACCACTTAGCTAATTCTCATTAAATTTCTCCGAAATACACTTCAGTTTCTGACTCACAGATCTGCTGTCTCCTTTCCCTTCATTTTTACCGCTACATCAGCGGCCTTATCTTCATGGAATTGGCATGCGTTGTACTCCCGTTTCTCACGTATTTTTCATTCACTCGTTTTACCGTTCCTAAACACAAACACATATTGTCGCTTTATCCAGAATTCACACTCTCAAACCACTAGCCCGATTTCTTTCCTTCACATAGCGGTACACCTTAGAATTTATCCTTGCAGCTGTCGATTTGCAGATATCCAAGAAGTATGATAACGATATCAAACTGTCATTGGTGTAGGAGGTCCCTTGAAAGTCAAGGGCACGACCGAAAGTCTTCAAATAAAAAAAAAGCAAATAAAGGAATAAATAAATACAATATAAAGAAACTTGCAATTTAAGTTTTGCCGTTGTCTAACGTTACGAACATTGCACGATAATATTGCATAGTTTCTTCTGAGAATAGATATTTTTAATGTTTCAACGGTGTTTTTGCACACAACATGAAAAGCTATCTAACAAACAAATGTGCATCTAAGACAGCTTAGTCACAAACGCTAAATCTATTTAATGCTGTCACGCTATGGACTTGTTAGATTATGCAAGCAACGTTGATTCCGTGGTGAGAATTTTTAAATAGCTTGCTCTGAGATACGAAACAACACCTACATGTGGTATATGCTAATGAATCGTATCACACGATATTAGTGTCCTTAATTCTGTAGCTTACATATCCACACACACACACACACACACTTGTATATATATATATGTATGTATATGTATATATGTGTGCATATATATGTATATATATCTCTGTGCATGTATATGCATACACAGCGTGTATAAAAATATGCATATGTCTACACACACACACGTTTCTCTCTCTCTCTCTCTCTCTCTCTCTCTCTCTCTCTCTCTATATATATATATATATATATATATATATATATAATATATGCATGTATGCACACATATGTCTGTGTGTGTATTTATATACGTATGTGCGTGTGTATGTATGCCTCAATCTACATTAAACATCGATGGTGTTGTTTGGATGCATACGTAACGAATAAGTTACATGTTTATCGCTAGATAACAGCAGAAATGGAGGAAGAAGACACATCAAGTTTTCGGTGTTTTTAACGCAGTGAAACAACTTTTAATGAAGGTTTTGTTTTGTATTTCTGAGCAATTATTTACATCAGTTTCAGAACAACAGTTGTTTTTGAATTATTTTTCATAAGATGAAATCTCATGATCTCTCGTTTTATTATTTTCTAGCAACATACCATTATGTTTCTGACCGAGAAAAGAATTTCTACCTGTTTGCATGACCTTGTCATATTATTCAAATGATAGACAACTATTTTTGACAGTTTCTCTTTAGTTGTCTGAAGAATTTGATCTCTTTCTTTCCTTTCTTCTTTACTTTCTCCTCTTATTTTTCATGATCATGAAATACTTGAAATATTTGCTAATTTTGAATCTTGGTGTTACTTTTCCTTGCTTGTTTGTTGTTTCGCTTGTTTAAGCACACATAAGTGATTTGTTTGAAGTTGTAGGTTACATACAACATATGTGTAGGCCGGTGGTAAACAAGTTCTTTTCAATACCTGAAGTTCCAGTTTCGATTCTACTGTTGTACGAAGCCTTTTAAATGAAACTGAGAAGGTGGAAATTGTGTATAAATCTTTTAAAGACGTTAGTTTATTACAAAATAGAAAGAAAATGATGAACCTCGTTTTTTGTCTTAAATTTCTCTTGAGCAAATTTACAAAACAGTGTACTTTTCACTGCTAAATTTTAAAAAAGTTACTTTCTTTACAATCCGAAATGTCACGTATCTATCTATCAGTACTTTTACGTCGTACCCTCGCTCAAAACACAATAATATTTTATTCATAACATCTAAACACAAAGAAACAAGTAAAAAAGAGAGATAAGAAAGGGGAAAAAAGAAATGAAAAAGGGTGGAGGGCGTAAAGCAACAGAAAATGGAATGGAAGGGAGCGATGGTCAGAACAAACCAAACGGTGTGGCCAGCTTCGTCCCGCGGTGATAACCGCGATGGCGTTGTCGCGGAGAATGGCCATCGTGGGGCTCATTCCTCTGACGGGCGGCCGTTATCCTTATTTCGTGGAAGAAATCGGTAAGTATAGAGTCCTAAAACACCTGACGTCTCGAAGGTTACCGGCAGGAACTGATAGCAACCGGTCAAGCCTCTGTATTTCTTGATTTCCCCTCCTCCGAGTATCTTGTAATTCAAAGTCCAAACTTGTCACATCCACTACCATAATGTTTCTATTTGAGAATTGTGTCCAGGATTCAGGTATCTGTAGAACCAGTGAAGTTGAATATTCCGCAAACCAGATGCTAGTTTAGCGGATCGAACATTTGTATGATCATCAAAACTGACGGAGGATCCATCATTTGTACAGCTGAATATTTTGTTGACGGATTGATTTGTCTGTACCTGTATAGATACGAATGTAACATCAAGTATGTATTACAGACAGCGAGCTGGCAGATTCGTTAGCACTGTGGACAAAAAGCTTTACGTCCGGCTTTACGTTCCGAGTTCAAATTCCCACGAGGCCGACTTTGCCTTTTATCTCTTCGGGGTCGATAAAATAAATACCTGTTCAACAGCTGAGTCGATGTAATCGAATTACTCATTCTCTCGAAACTGCCGGACTTGCGCTAAAATTTGAAATCAATATTATATATATATATTATATATTATATATATATATTATATATATATATTATATATATATATTAGCATGTATATTAATTTGTACAATTGACTGTAGTAGTATATATGCATTGTATGTTTGTGTATACGTATATATATATATATAACTATAATATTATATATATATTGGTCTGAGGACTAGGTTTCATTGTACGTGTTTGTGTGTGAGTTAGTGTGCCTTTTTGGGCGTATACTTGTGTGTGTATGTGAGTGTGTGTGTGTGTGTGTGTGTTTGTGAGTGTATGCGTGTGTCATTTCGGATGTGTATGATTGTGATTGTTGCATTTGATTTACTTTTAGCTTACATCCATCAGTATTTGGTGTTTACTGGTTTGCTACATCATGGGCTTGTACTTGTTTGAACCTGTGGTCATTACCCAATATATGTTTCTGTGTTCTTTTATTTAGTCAGATCAATTAAAAGTGAAGAAGAAAAAGTTGATACTCAGTTTCTGTGGAACTTTGTATGTATGTATGAGTGTATGTATGTATGTATGTATGTATGTATGTATGTATGCATGCATGCATGCATGCATGTATGTATGTTTGTATGTAGGGTGTTGTCGGTCCTGCCCGAGTAGACGAATAGATTCTTAATGTGGTGGAACTGACAAATTTACACTTACATCTAAACCAGTCACGTCTGACTGATTTCGAAAGTGTTCTCTTTTCATTAATCAAACAAATTAACTTCAGGAGGCAACAAAATCCGGCAACTTAGTCTATGGCAGGTATAACAATTTCCTCGAAAACAGTCTAAACTTCAAGTAATGGAAAGTACCTGACGAGATGCTGAACAATATTAATTATGTAGGATGTCAAATTACCTCGAAACTTGGCATACAATTCATGTGAACTCTATTCTTCTCTAAAAGACCACAATCGTTCTTCTGCCGCAACCTAAGTATCCGAATGATCATTAAATCCAATATCGGCCGCAAAAAAGCGCTTTTAATGAGATGAAATACTACACTTCTATTGACACATGATGCAAGTGAAACCACAGACGCAAAGGCCACGTAAGATAGCATAGTGTAACTCCTCTGTAACACAGATGTGAAGGCTTTCATTGCTGGAAATTCTCTATTACAATAACAATTCCCGACCGAACTATCGTTATCTCATAATTTACACTAGAAACGAAGGTACTCTTCTATAATCGACTCCACCCAGCTTAAGGCAGACTATCGATTTTCCAACATGGCAAAACTCAACCGACTTAGAACGCACTTGGATAGCCCTTACAACAGTAACAGAACTGGCAAATGTAAAAAAAATTAAAACTTACCTCCTTAATTCACATTGCTTTGAGAATAATATTTTCTATATATGCAATATCAAAACAAACTCTTCCAACAGTATACCTCAGACTGACCCCTACCAGCCCTCATCTGCATTCCAGAATTCTACCATAAGCTCCGCGCTGCTATCTCGACAGATTTGGCCTCTCCATGGTAACCACGTACCCTGCAATGGCGTATTATTACGAAAACACTACTATGCTACGGCGGCTATTATCCACGTGTTTAAGGTGCAGCCAAGTGTTTCCAGATAATATTCGCCGGCAAAAAACTACTCAGCAAACTCATTACCACCTGAAAATACAAGACTTTCGAAACCTTCCTCAGCCTTCAGCATTCGCACGACCAATGAGAGTATCATGCATTTGCACCATCCACGTAATCGTACATAACAAATGCCTGAACACACCATTGACATTCTCTATTTGCTTCATAACATAAATCGATCAAAATCGCACGTACAAAAAAAGCAACTACAGCCGTCTGTACCACCTGTATTAGCAGTTGACTTGACCGAACCAAAAATGTAAAAAAAAAATCGCAAAAAAACAACAAAAATCAAACAAAACCACATAACAAGCACACCCACCTACATAGACACATTGATGCACACCCAGGCACAAACAGACCTAAACTTACGCGTGTACACACACACACACACACACACAAATACACAAAACTGATGAACGAAATGACACCAAACATTGTTTTCTGTGATGGTAATTTGATATTTCATTTAATAGTTTCTTCCTTATCTCGTTTCCTCTTTATCTCTCTTGTATTCTTTTATTTATGGCTCCTTGGCTTAATTACTACTTACACCCCCCACAGGCACGATGCAGAAGCACATATGCATACACACATGCAAACACAAACGTATACACACACACACACACACATGCAAGCACAAACGTATACACACACACACACACACACACATTTACGTTCTAGCAGCGATACATAACATCAATTGCACGCACACATATTACACACTGTATAATATGTGACGCACAAAACTATGCAATCATTCGGTTTACGCCATACATGCATACGTGTATGAGTGTATGTGTGCATGCATTATGCTATACATGCATGCGCATGCGTATGAGCACGTGTGTGTGTGCATGAGAGGGTGGAATGGTAGGGAATTTGTTTGAAGCAAATCCACCCGGAGTATCGAAAAGCGACACGCTCTTACAACATTGTTTTTCAATTCTCTTTTAGTGCAGTTTAATTAATCATTAATATAGACATAGCTTGATTGGATTTCACATTTATATAATTACACCTTTCTCTCTCTTATAAGGTTCCCAAACTAGAAGCAATAAACACTTCTATCCTTTCACTCTCTTCCTACTAAAACTGGCATCTCTTCTGCTCCGCGATTCTACCCACTCTCTTTTAAGCATTCTCTCTTTATCTGCCTCCCTCAGTTATACACCCCCCCCCCCCC
>NC_068997.1:1297091-1300002 GCF_001194135.2 Octopus bimaculoides
TCTCTACCTACCTACCTACCTACCTGCCTATTCCCCTCTATCGCTCTTCTCGATCCCCTCCTACCGCTATATCTCTGTTTCCTCTATATGTGCGCACACTACTGATATGCGCCATTAAAAACTCATTACCCGGCTTTCTCACTTTCTGTACTTCTTATCAGTATTTCAGAAAGAAGATCTCGAAAAATGATAAAAGTAACATATTTACATCTCGATCGTATTGATAGGGAATTTCCCAGAGCAAACGATGAAATATCTAATCGCTCCCTTTCTCCCATTACTTGCCTCTCTTTAACTCTATCATTCTATACACTTTCTCTCTTATACATTCTCTCTTTATCTACATATACATGTATGTATATAATTGTGTGTATATACATTTGGATATATATGTATGGGTATATATATATGTGTACATATGCATGTATATAAATACGTGTGTGCGTGCGTGTGTCTGTATGTCTCTCAGGACTTTGACAAATTCAAAACTTTATAAATTTCAAACGATTAAGATCATATCTATCTATCTATCTATCTATCTGTCTATCTATCTTGCTTTCTTTCCATTAATGCAACACGCGCCAAGCATACACACACACAGTCACACACACGCACACGCACACACACATGTATATATTAATATGATTGTGAGTATGTGTGTGTGTGTGTGTGTTTGTAAAAGAAGGTTAAATTAAAAAGAAACAAAGCATTTAGTATCAAGTTAGATTAACATTTATATCTTTAGACATTACATGTGTATAGATCATGAGAAGATAAGAAGTAAATTGATGTGCAAAGAATCACTTACAGCTGTTTCAAGAATAGATGATGCATAGATGATGCATGTTGTGCAAAATAAGCTGTAGCAATCCATATATCAGCGATCTGTTCCATCATCGGAAGGAGAATGATCTATTCCACTGTCGGAAAGGGAATGACGACTGATTAGTAAGCTTTGGTTATATATAGAAATGTGACCTCACGTGGACTGTTGGCGATTTTTCTCCCTCTTTCCTTCTTTCCCTTTGGACTTTCCTGTTCTTCCTCTTTCCGAAGAAGAGCTATGAATGAAATGTAAAACAATGTAAAACTGAACATCATACTAATACAGTGCCTGTGCTACGTCCCCACGCTTGTTTGTTTTGGTTTTTTTTTCTCTCTGTGTTATTTTGAATTGAGTATATATATGAATTACAAGGGTTATACGAAGATATATGAAGAGGAAGAAGAGCTATTAGGTGATCTGAAAGCCATATGCAAGTGGCTACAGCTACTGGTGCCAGAATAATAGAGTTATCTGTTAGCCAGACTAACCAGCAGAGGTGGGGTGTAAGCTAAAAACTACTTACTATTTACAGCAGTTTAGCATGGTGGTTAGTGCGATATCTGTAGGGTGGGAATGGCTATTTTAGGTACAGCGATTTGAGAAATGTTGTAGTGGCACCATTAGCCGTAACTGAACCTGATACCGCGTTTTACCTGTTTATACATTTATCCATATATTCCTGTACCCGTTCAATTGATAAACCACCAATAGCAAATCGCCATTATGCTGTTATAGCTTCCTTGCTTTTAGATAGAGTTCAGAACTAATTGTACGTATCTATTACCTTATCTCATCAGGCGTGATATTACTTGAATTTCATATATGTTTGTGTGCGATCTATCTATCTATCTATCTATCTACCTATCTATCTATCTATCTATCTATGTGCAGTTATATTTAAGGCTGGTTGCTCTTTACTTCAGCTTTATTGTTATTTTAGTATCCTTTGAGATTTTTCATCACACATCCTGTGACCTCTTCAGCGACTCTTCATCCCACGTGTTTCCTACTGTTCTGTTTAATTCAGTCTTCTGTGGTGTGTATCCTTATCTGCACATGCGTCTGTATTTGTGTGCGTGTGTGTGCACGTGTCTATGTGTTTAGTATGTGTGTTTTGTGCGCGTGTATATGGGTTTGCTTACTACACTGTTTGCACCCGTTTATTTTATTTAGTTTTAATTCGTTTATTTATTTGTTTATTTTTTTCACCCCATCTTTAGTATGTGACTTGTGTATGTGCGTATGGTTCTCTCTATTATGCCATTTGTATCTGCCTTTCTTTACGACTCTCATTCTGTCTTTAGTCGTCAGGTTGGGTAGTGTGGTGGAGAAGGGGATGTTGTTAATCCATTCATATTTTGTGTTGAGTCTAGGTCTGTCTATTACTATATATGCGGCCTCTGTAATCTAAGCGTCGTATCTGTAGTACGTGTTGGTAGTATCTTAACATCTATGTTATTTGCAGTAACCGAGCCTCTATGTTCTAATTGAGCATGTTGATAGTGCACTGACGAGCTTTTCTCTTCTTGAGCTGCCATCAGCGTTCACCTATCCGCTCACCTATGCTAAGTGCTGTCTCCCCAAAGTATGTTCTGCACCGTCCCTAAGTACATCGTATACTATAGACTACATTCCTAATCTTATAGTTTACCTGTGGACTCATGCTACATTCTATGCAGCTGCTATACGTATATGGGTGGGGGCCTTACAAATGGATGTGGAGGACGTATCTTCAGCAATCTCACTTCTTTCTGCAAATTGGATTTGATTTCAGCAAAAGCTCTTCTGCTCTTCTCCGAGTTCTGCAAAAGTCGCTGGTGCTGCCGTTGCTTTTTGCCTAGCATCTTCTGGATGTTCTCTCCGTGCTAACAGGATCAATTGCATATTTTATGCCGAGAGGCCCCTAGGGTTTCCTTAGCAGCTGACAAAGACTATAGGCAAGGTTCCCTGCCAAGGCAAGTTGCTGAATACAGGCTACGTCAATGCCAGAGTGGGAGCAGACTGTGAGACCCATGCAGTGTATGAGTTTAGTTCTGTTTTACAATGCCTATACATATATATATATAGATTATATATATATACATA
>NC_068997.1:1300082-1302341 GCF_001194135.2 Octopus bimaculoides
ATATATATATATATATACGTATGCAAACACACACACACATACACACACATACAAATTTAACTCCTACGCACGCGCCCACACATAGAGAATACCACAGAAGAAAACAATGGTAGAGAAATTATTTTGAGATGATCTTCAAATAATGCGCCAAGGTAAAATTAAAGAAAGGAACATTAATTAATAACACAAATATCAGGCTCGATAGCAGAAATAGAATACAAGCATTACACCATAGACGGGAAAGAAAAGACTACACGAGAATATTATAGAAGCATGAGATTAATACCTAAAGCAAAATTAAAAACAGTATATATAGTAATAACTATTTGAGTAGTAAATCTGTGCATGTTTTCTCCTTAATTGTACGCTAAACAGACTGGTAGGATGAGAGAAAAAACAAAAGAAAACAAAACTTAATTTAGAATTAACTACTCAGCATATGGTATACCATGAATACAGATAGGTGATGGTTTTATACAAAAAAAAAAAAAAAAAAAAAACCCAACCATTATCAAATATCCACTGTAGGACTGTAACAATATATATCGAGGACTCATTGAAAATTGAAACAAATCGTTACGAGCAAAACAGAAGTCTGTTTTCTGTTTTCAAGCGAGCTAGCGAAAGCAAAACAAAGGCTGAAATAACATAAAAATATAAAGAAAAAGAAGAAAATACAGCAGAAATTCTGCAAAAGTTCAACCTTCAGATAAAAATTGTGGTAGAGAGTGTCATGATAAAATTATTGCAAGCAACCCCCGAGGAGCACAAGACTGAAAGTAGAGACTGAAAGAGTTATTGATTGTAACACGGGCTCACAGCACCCTTACCGAAAACCAACAAAAGGCATATAATAAAGTAGAATGCAGTAACTGGCACAGTAAGGGGTGGAGAAATCAATGCAGTAGGAACGAGAGGCTGAGAAATTGAGGTAGAGGCTGGAATCCTTCAATTTTTTAAAAGACAGATGGGAGGAATTGGCATCGCAAAAGGAAATGGATGTTGGGAAATATGATAAAGGTACCAGAGATGGTGGAAGTGTGATCGAAAGAGAGAAAGATGGATGAATGGATGGATAGAAACATAGAGATGTTGATAAATGAATAGACAGTGTGTGTATATGTGTAGCATTTTATGTGTGTAGTGTGCGTAGGAAGTACATGCCTACACATACATACATACATACATGCACACACACAGACACGCACAGACAGACACCGGCACACATACAAACACAGGTTGACTAACGTATAGCAACCAAAATTTGTTGCGACTTAGCAATATTTTTAGGAATGTATTTTTGTCTGTCACCCCCCCCCCCCTACGCGTTTCCGTTCTCTCTTTTCTTACAAAAATGAATTTATAAAATCAAAACATCGTCCTTTCTCATTCGCTTACAACAACTATATGTGCAATAATCATAACACGCTTTCACGAACATAACACAGACGCATACATACATATAGGTTCTCTGTCCTTTCCTCTTTATCTAATAGTTTGCATATGCCTCCCCAATATGTGTACACTGTGCTACACAGACACGCACAAATACACCTACACACATACTTTACACGCACGCCCTGCGTATGCACCGGCTCCATATGCCCATATTAGGCGAGGAGTAATGTCGAGTGACGAAGTTCGAATCGCCGAAAAGAAATTCATTAGCGTGTTGAGTGCTTGCTTCCGTATAGGTTTGGAAAAAAAGGTAAACGGATACGCATTTATACACTGTTCGCTTACCAACTACAAGGTTTCGGGTTCAGTCCCACTGCCTGGCACCTTGAGTAAGTGTCTTCTACTATAGCCTCGGGCCGACCAAAAGCTTGTGAGTGGATTTTGTATACGGAAACTGAAAGAAGCCCGTCGTATATATATATATATAATCACGAAAAGCAACACGGATTTTGAAGTTTATTGCAGTACGCATGTTTCATGTCTAAACCTAAGTGAACGAGGTACAAGCAGTAACTGCACGACAACGTGAAGTATATTTGCCATTGTTTACACTTTTTCGAGATCAGTGAATTTTCGTCACTGGAAAAAGTATATATGTATTTGCATTGGGAGCCGTTCGCATCGAAGATCGGTGATTGTCGTACGCTGACGAAGGGTAAATACCCAGGAACTCGTGTCCGTGCGTATCACGTCAGATCGACGATGGGAAGGATGACTTCCCTTTGCAAATACTGATAGGGCACAGAAAGTGTGTCAATAGACAGCGGAAGGAGATGTTCTCCTGGTGCTAAAAGCAACAGT
>NC_068997.1:1302583-1303323 GCF_001194135.2 Octopus bimaculoides
ATATAGAGAGAGAGAGAGAGAGAGAGAGAGAGAGAGAGAGGGAGAGAGAGGGAGAGACAGAGAGACAGAGAGACAGAGAGACAGAGAGAGAAAAGGAGAGGGTAATAAAACTTTGCCTGTTTCCCTTTAATTTTCTGTCTTTTATACTCTGTGTAACTTTGATTTAACTTGCACTCCGTCGATTACGACAATGAAGGTGCCCAGTTGATCCCATCAACAGGATCGCCTGCTCATAAAATTAACGCACAAGTGGCTCTACTTTACAGACACGTGTACCCTTAACGTAGTCCTCAGGGTCATTGAACGTGACACAGAATGTGACAAAGCTGGCCCATGGAAATACAGGTACAACTCATTCTTGCCTGCTGCGTAGACTGTTTGTTCTATTAATATAAATGTCTATATATTTATACTTAAATTTATATGCATAAATACATACATATATGCATATAATAACCATCCATCCGTCTGACTGTCTGTCTGACCGTCCGTTTCTCTCCTTCTCTCTCTCTCTATCCCTCCATGAACGCTTTTATGAATTTGTCCCTCTGTATAAGTAAGCAAGTG
This sequence comes from Octopus bimaculoides, assembly GCF_001194135.2. NCBI lineage: Eukaryota > Metazoa > Mollusca > Cephalopoda > Octopoda > Octopodidae > Octopus > Octopus bimaculoides. The sequence goes on from NC_068997.1 coordinate 1,303,151, forward strand.
GGTGTATATGTGAATGACCGTATGATGACAAGCATGGTTACGCATTCATTGTTGAAAAACCACAAGACAAGCATATTCCAACATCGGCATTTAGCATGCTTGTATTCTCACTCTCAAATATTACACAACTCTCTCTCTCTCTCTCTCTCTCTCTCTCTCTCTCTCTCTCTCTC
>NC_068997.1:1303515-1305107 GCF_001194135.2 Octopus bimaculoides
TATATATATATATATATATATATATATGTATGTATGTATGTATGTATGTGGCTATCTGTTTTCCTATGTATTCGTTCGGTGGTCTGTAGTTCATTGTTCTAACGTCCTGTACCCTAATATGCATCTATATACACATGTAGATGTAAGTATGTACATATATGTGTGTATACATGCATATATATTCTTTGTATTATGTATGTATGTATGAATGTATGTATGTATGTATGCATGTACCTATGAATGTACATCTATCTATCTATCTATCTATCTATCTATCTATCTATCTATCTATCTATCTATCTATCTACATGCATACATACATACATATATTTACACAGAGATATCTGTTTATATATCGATGCAATGAATAGATTTAAAAGAAAAAAGCCCGCGAGAGATGATTTTTCCGAATTTGTGCAACTGAAAGTGTAGTGATTATATAAGCTGGAATCACAACATTTCCTGATTCAAACTGCTATAACGTAGCATTAATCTAAACACCAACTTGGGATATCTGCTCAGAAGATTAATTACATTTGTCTCTCTCACACAAACAGCTTGGAATCTTCTACAGACATTAGTTTGTTTACACACATGCTTCTCCCAGCTATCTTCTCACATTGGACCTCCTCCTCCGTCTCCTCCTATATTTGCAGAGGAATCTTTAGAAAGACTGTTCCACAAACAACTCCCCACCATCTCCACGATCGCCATACAATCTGGTCCACACAATACGCACAAGAACTTCGTATCATACACGCACAAAATCACAGGCAAACATGCACTAATACACAGACATAAATTTTGAGTATAAACAGGTAACCAAACAAACATAAGCACACACGCACACACATACACTCACAAACATATTCTCACACACATGTACACGCAATTCGAGCGTTTTTCAATATCTCGGAAACAATTGGGATTCTTTTACAGTGAGGCTTCCATACTTTACTTCTATTTTTATAAGCTCTTGTCGTATGTGAAAGGAATCAGAGAAAATGTGGTATTGACCTGTTGTCATGTGAACTAGTGTAATCTAAAACTGTTCTGGTAAATATGTGTAGGTGTATGCGCGTGTGTGTGTATGTACGCGTATGGAACCGAAAAGCGTGGGTGTATCACAACGTATGAGTTGTTAGACAAATGAATCATACAATATATATAAGCACACGCGCACACACACGCACACACACGCACACATATACACACACGCGCACACACAGACACACACACACACACACACACACACGCTCACACACATGTTTGCATGTATGTATATAAATTCGTATATATATATATATATATATATATATATATATATATATATATATATATATATATATATATATATGTATACATATATGTATACATATATGTATGTATGTATATATATGTATGTATCGCAGTCATGCATATGTCTGTATACACACACTAAGACAGGTAGACACGCACATTAGCTCACACACACATATGTATATATGTGTGTATATGTATATATATATATATATATATATATATATATATATATATATATATTCATACATACATACATACATACATACATACATACATACATACATACATAC
>NC_068997.1:1305851-1310517 GCF_001194135.2 Octopus bimaculoides
CATACATACACATGTCCATACATGCATATATGTATGTATGTACGTATGCATGTATGTTTACAAATCTATAATACGTTCCAGAAGTTTATCATTTAAGTATATATGAGGATGTCTAGATATGCAAATACATGCATGAGAATACAGACATAAAACAAAACATACAAATCTGCACATGTGCATACATAAATATACAAAAATACCATGCTGTTAATGTTGAAATTCCAATGAAGGAACCTTAGATCTAAGTTAGAAACCGGCTCTTTCTCAATTGGCAAGAAATCTTGAAATAAAACTGAATAATTACATACATACATGCATACATACATACATACATACATACATACATACATACATACTGTATGGGTAACATTTAACATGAAAAACGTATTCAGTGCATAGTTCTTCAAGTGGTGTTTTTCAACGAAGTACTACTTACAATTTTTTTTTACTAGATCTAGCTTGTTTCACTTGACACAAAAGGAAACGCTGTCCTTATTCCATTATATTTTTCCAGGTAAAATGTAAAAAACTAACCAAAATGATACGGGTAGTATTAGCTTGCATGGAAGAGGGTAAAAAGTGAGAGTTTTCGTTGTCAGCATTAACTCGTGTCTGAGTATTAAATCTATAGCCAGTATAGAAGAGTCGGGGTAGGGTTGACGGGTGATGACGTGCAAGTCGCTCTTGCGTCTTCAACGTTTGATTTCTGATTAATAAAGTAATAAAAGGAAAATAGTACGAATGTACAAACGGCGCCTGTTTTACATATCTCCCTTTATTATGTCTACTCTCATTTTTCACCATATTTTCTCCTGCAAATTACCGGTTGTCACATTCATTTTACAGCTTGTCGAATTCCGGATCAGCAACAAATGCTGCTGAGCGCAACAGCATAAAACAATAAGGAACCTAGAATTGCCATTCTATTCCTGAATATAAATAGCAAATCACACACTAATTTATAGAAAAAGAAGCATGAAAAACTTACCTGACCTAAATAAATTACACCAATACTCATTTGGTAAATAACATAGTTCATATATCATTTATTTTCGGGAACTATCTTTTTCAATCTAGTCCCCTTAGCAACGGACACAGCAACCCAAGCGCATCTTTTCTGCCTCAGAAAGCTTCTTAGAAGTCTTTCTAATTGTCAAACACTGTCTCTGATTCTGTTTGAATTTAATAATTATAATATCGAAGGATCACTCCTTCAATAGCAATTTCATTTTGTGACACACACTCGGATCGCAGGCATGTAGATCTGGTATGTACAAAAATGTGGAACGGCCACCTTCTTGTTATTTACCGAAAACTGTCATTTCGAGGGAAGTTTTCCGCATCTCCTAGCAGACTCTACAATTGATTCCAGTCATGTGAAAGAACAGTTCAGCGACGATTCTCACGGATGCGTTCCTTTTCCAAATTTTCTGGTGTTTTACTAATGACTAATTACTTTAACGCATTCGTTAACTTGTGATATAAAACGCACCCACGATCGTAGAAACGTAAGCCCCATTAGAAAACCTGTTTCACCTAAAAGCGTTCACTAAAATAGCCTGACGAGAATTTCTATCAGGTTTTCCGAGCATCAGAGACACTTCGACGCAAGAGCCGTTCTATGACGTCGTTACAAAAGCTCACATAATAATTGAATTGAAGGAAATAGCCTGGAGTCTCTTGTAGACTAACTCATTAGGTTGACTAACAATGAGGGCCATATTTGCACGCAGTTTTGTTACTTTAAAAGCCAGTGCAATACAAATTAGAGAAACATAAGTCAGAAAGACACACACACACAAAAAGATACTCTTAAATTTATAACCTACTCTTTCAGGGGTTAAAATTCTATTATCAATAAAATGGAATTCGTTAACGAGCGAGTATATTTCGCACAGATTTACTCAAAAGCACTAGTACTGTTATCAAAACCAGTTCACATTGTGCAAATCGCGTATACTGTTTATAGATGGATTTAATTTATGAATGTTCATGTCGCATGCCATTCCTAAATAACTGTACCAAATACATTAACTTGTCGCTATTCTCATTTTTTTTTTTGATAAAGGGATTTTAATATCGAAATATAATGTAAAGTGTAAGGTATAGTTTGTCTCAATATTTTTATTGTCACTCCTTTATTTGCAGTTTTTATAGCACAAACTTACAAAGTAATTTTAACGAATATATTACATAATGCTTCACAACACACGCACACACACAAACACGCATACACACACACATACATACACACACACGCACGCGCGTGTGCTCACATACGCACACATATATAATCTTTTACATTAATTGGACTGCGGTTACGTTAGGGCATCATATGTTCTTTCTCCGACAGAAACAAGATGGTTTGAAATACGATATTTTTGTAGCGATTTGATTAACAATAACAACAACAACAACAACGACGATGATGATGATGATGATGATAGTAATGACGACTAAAGAACATACACAATGAATAAATTTGATATTGTCAGTGCTTTATCTGATGGTGAACAAATAATGAATGTAAACAGAGTGGAAGGAGAGAAATATTTCGACAACTTATTATACGATTTCTACGATCGCTTTAGATTTTAGCATTTCATTGGCACACTCCTACAGAAATAGCACGAATCATCACCGAGACAACAGCAAGAGTAAGAACAACTATAGAAAGAACAAATTTAGCAACATGAAGTAACATAACTCTGATTGTGTAAGTAACATATCAGTAACAACAACATTAGAAGCAGCAATGGAAACAGCCAGTTGCTATGAACGATGTATTCGAGCTGCTATTAAGTTTTCGTCCTTGCAGTGAAGCTCTAGATCAAAATTGATCCAGGCACCAGACCAAAATTGATCCAAGTCCCAGATCAAAACTGATCCAGCAAACCTTAAGAATTAACACTATTCCAGCGGCAACCATCCTGTCTTCTTCCTGGAAATATGTTAAAATACATTATTCAATAGGAAATTTAGTTGCCATTTCTCGTCAAACAATCGGCCACAGTGTGTGAGGGACATCACATTAGACCGGAAGTGAAAATATTCAAATGATCTAAATTTATAAAATTAATCAGATTGTGCGTGTATAGATATGCCTGTATGTGTGTGTATGTGTGTGTATGTATATATATATATATATATATATATATATATATATATATATATATATATATATATATATATATATATATTCATGTATATACATGTGTGTACATGCATGTATATGCACACACACACACACACGCACGCACGCGCACGCACGCGCACACACACATACACGGACACACATATATATGTGTGACACACATTACCGTCTCAGGTGTGTCGATGTGTGGCCTAGTGGGTTGGGAGCAGCACTTATGATCGCGAGATCATATCTGACTAGTGGCAAACTGTGCACATAAACAAGAGTTATCGATTTGATGGAGGGACACAAATATTTGATCATGATAAATAAAACATCTAAGCAGCTTGTTCAGCAAGAAATTGTGGAACCTAGAACAAACGTCTCGAATAGGAAAATTCTTCGAGTATTTAAAGACATGTTCAGTACCGTGATTTGTAACCTGTCGTGGCGTTTTTGTTTGCTCATCTGCTGTTGGGTTATTTAGTCTTGTGAAATGTGTTTTGGAATTTGTTGAGACTGAAATCAAATTTATTTGCAAATTTCTCATAAATATTAATGGACGTGATCAAAGGAGACGGTAACATAACGAAAATAACTCAGGTTTCGCAAATAAGGGAAGGAGATGGATATGTACTGATGGATGTGTTTGTTGGTGAGGATGTAAGAAGTACTAAATGAGAAAATGATGCTTAATGAGGTGAATGTGGCATGCTAGATGGCAGAGAAGGGGACAATGAAGAATTATAGTTTTCGTGAGGTGACAGTGAGAATGTTAGCTCCACCTTAGTCGAGTGAGTAGTAGTGGGGCCAGAGGCGTTCCAACGATGGTCATCTCATCATTGTTTTCAAACATCTAAGCATTTTTTTCCTTTTTACGGTGGGTGCGGATGTAATTTGTGGGACATTCGGCTGATATTTCTGGCAGCGTCTGCAGAAATAGCAGCCAAATATCAACTGGTTGGTGGTGTTCTAGATGGCAAAGGTTTTTAATTGTTACTGAATATAAATATAAAGGTATAGGCGTGGCTGTTTGATTAAGAAGGTTGCTTCCCAAATATGTGATCTTGGGTTCAGTCCTATTGCGTAACGCCTTGGACAAGTCTTCTACTATAGCTTCGGGCCGTGAAAGGTGTTGAGCATTTATCGTAGTGTTTTAGCTATTTCGTATATAGAAAGAAGACCGTCATGTAGATATAACAATATATATATATATATATATATATATATATATATATACACACCCCGCACACACACACATATATATATACCAGAGTAGGCACATAAATGTGAAACAAGGTGGGAAAAAATAGTACTCGAACACCGGAGGTAGATTGATATGCTTTATTATTAAAGCTACAAAAAACATCACAAAAATATCACAAAATAGTATTACGTTACAATAGTATTATTTCCACTGTAAAGGTAGAATTATAATTAGGAAATAGTACCAATTTTTGCTGGAATTAGCAGTCGATAACCGTAGAACGCTACGTAAAGCATGACTGAAGGTTTATATATATATATATATAT
>NC_068997.1:1310527-1319338 GCF_001194135.2 Octopus bimaculoides
ATATCGTCTGAAGAAATGAACGTAGGAAGGTGATCGACCTGTTGCCCATGGATACTCGGACTACACTGGAATGTGCAGTGTGATCCGAAGAGACAAGTGATTTGTGGAAATGCGCCTAGTGATGCATTAAACGTTTACAAATTCCATCCAAGATTTATTGTTATAATTACTATATTTATCCTACGTTATATTGGTACAGCTTGATGCAGCCCCCAAAACTGGTTCACCTTTGAGCCTCATTAGACTGTAGCCGGCATAAAGAAGCCTTATTTGCATACTCAAAACGTTTCCCGTAAACATATTATATATATATATATATATATATATATATATATATATGTATGTATGTATATGTGTGTGTGTGTGTGTGTGTGTGTGTTTGTTCCACCTTCACTACCAGTTAACAACCGGTGTTTCATTATATCCGTGTAACATATCGGTTCAGCAAAAAGGTTTGTTAAAGGAAGTACTAGGCTTTAGACATGATTATTAGTACTGGAGCCGATTTGTTCGATTAAACTCGTCATGGCGGTGCGCCAGCATGACCGCTGTTTAATGATGAAACAAGTAAAAGATAAAAGTGTAAAAGAAAAAATATATATAAATAGTAAATAAGAAATAACAAAAATGTAAAACAAATGCTAAATTAAATAAAAGTAAATAAATCAATAAAAAATGTCTGATGCAGAAAGTGCAGCAAAGCAGTGAATTGCCGAGTTCAGCCTAGAATTGAAAGTTCAAAGGTGGAAGTAATAAAATGGAGTCATTTGTCGAAGACATTAGAAGACAAGCTGATGCTAGATAGATTCTCTATGACAACGGATCTCATAAAATTTCTAGTTGAACTAAATACTTTTCGTAACGTTATTATTATATCAGAGTTACTAATGTACTTTGAATATCTATTGGTGTAGCCTGCCGAATATCACAGAATAGAATTTGAAGGTTGAAGAATCGATGATATATATATATATATATATATATATATATATATATATATATATATATCATATGATATTTTTTTATAGTAACAGTTTTAGTTTTTCGTTTGTTCTCTTCCACGATAAAACAACGATATTATATTTACACTTTACTTCAGACAAACTCCATTTGATAGAAAACTTCTCTTAGTAAAGTGATTATGTGAAAGCAAAAGAGGAGAGATTTGAATAGTGCAGAAGTGTATCACCATATTATTAACTCGACAGTACAGCACATCTGCTGTAAACATAATAAAATGTATTACGTACTGTGTTACAAATAATGTGCTACATCTCGTTTGTAACAAATAATGTGTGATACACGTATAATTAAGTAAAAAGAAAACTTTGTGTAAAAGCGAGTAAAAGTTAATAGAATATATCCAGAGTTGGGAATTGCAAATAATTAAAAGAAATAATATGATTGCAAAATTAGTATTTAAAAGTTGAAATTATAATAAAAGATCAAAATAAAGCTATAGGTGAGAAAATAAATAAGTAAACAAGGACACAAAAATATATAAGGCCACGAATAAAAGAAGATGACAGAAGAAATGATAATAATAATAATAATAATAGAGAAGCGAAGCTGAAAAAAAAACTAGACAAAACTAAGAGGAGGGAGAAAAAATAAAATAAAAAAGGAAGGGAAAGACGAAGAGAAAACTTGTACGAAAGAAAAAAGGAAAGAGAGGAGGGTGGTGAAAGAAGCGAGTTAACGTTATTAGACAGAAGCCGTGCCGTAATGAATATTATGTATCGAAGATTACTGGAGTGATGGTGGGTCTGAAATCATGGGTTCTCAAAGAAGATCCATTAGACTGATAACGCAAATAACCATAGTAAGACTCGCAGAACTAGAACAGATTTGTAGTACAATCCAACTTTAGTATTACCGTTAGAACCAATGAAGGTAGAGGATTTTTACAATCTAATTTCTAGACACTTTCCAGTTAAGTGATAAATATCACAGAATTTTCAATAGGAGAACGCTCAAGCTGTTCCTGTTGTGAAAACTTCGCCCCTTTCATAAACCAACATAATACAACTATTCTCAACAAAGCTAAAGGTACCACTGAAAAACCAGATCCAGAATGTAATTGTAAAGATCCGGGTGACTGTCCTTTAGATGGAAATTAAAGGTATTGTTTATAGGGCTGAAGTTCAGCTGGCTAATACCAATACATACAAAACATATACAGGTTCCACTGAAATGGAGTCAGAAAGAGCTTATGTTCGCATAGGAATTCTTTCAAGTACTGGGAAAACAGGTCAGCAAACACTTGACAATTAAAAGAAACAGGATCTTCCCCCATTTAAAATTTACTGGTCCATATTTCAGAAGGCTACCCAATACAAGCAGGAACCATACGGGAACGCAATGAAATGTCCATTATGTCTGAGAAATAAGTTTTTTTTATCCTTATGCAGGATAAACATGCATTAAACCGCAATCTAGAGCGTCTGGGTTTTCGCAGTCATGCTTCTAGGCACCTAATGTACTGCCAAACAAATCCACATGGATAACCTATTTGAACTTTACCATATATTCCCATTTTTATCGCGTACTTCCTCACTTAAAAAAAAAAAAACCCGTCAACTTTTATTACACATTATCTCCTTCTTTGATTGTTTTAAATGATTATTTTTTGCCGCTCTATATACCATGTCGTTTCTGGTTTTTTCAACCACCTTATATAAGTTTATTTTAAGCTCATGTCAAGAAAGATTTTTTTTACTATCATTATTTCAATATCGTATTTTTTGGAAGGTCTTGCAAGTTCTATTCATTCTTTTCCATTTGTATTATTTTATTGTTTTTTGTTTGTGTTTTGTACGCTATTAGTAGGACATAATTTGTTTCATAAAATTACATTTACCATAAAATTAGTATTTAAAACCTGTAGGGCTTTCAACAGCCACCAGCTTCACAGAGACATTTCATCTATAATATGCATATTTTAATTATTTATAATTTTGAATTCATCCTAAATTACTTTCATTTGTCTTTGTATACAGCTTGCTCTCCTCTCTTCGTCATTTTATTGTTTGCATATGTTTAACATACTTGTCTATTTCTACAAGTACATACATATTTTGTATGGATGTGTGTGCATACTTTGTGTTGATAGGAATGTATTTACGAATTTTTAATGTTATTTTACATGTGTTTATATATTATGGTATGCGAGTATGTATAAACATGTATATATATGTCTTCATATATGCATGTGTATTTAAAGTGTACTAATACGTATGTAGATATATGTATTTGTGCTCACGTTCAGAGGTAGACGTAATCTTATGTATATACATTTTTTGTGTTTTTTTTACTTACACTTTCTCCTGTGGTTAATCTGATCTTTTCTTTAATACAGTAGGGCATTATATATCTTTGTATACTCAGTTAATTATTTAATTTCTCCTCTATAATTTTTATTGTAAGCTTTTATTATAATTTCAACTTTTAAATACATAATTTTGCAATCCTATTATTCCTTTTAAGCATTTTCACTTCTTATTTCTGGCTACATTCATTTTTACTCGCTATTAAAACAATTTTTTAATTTAATTGTTAATTATTGTTTATTCTAGCATTAAGGTTAACCCACTCTGGCAGCCAAACCATACTGTTATTTTTTGAAATTAGTCACTCAATCAATTCAATTGCTTATTCGTTGAACTGTAATGATTACATGATGTTATATTATATCCTATTATATTGTTATATTTAGCCACGTGATTTTTTCAATCAGTGTAATTGTCTGAAGAACGGTAGAGCGAAACTCTGAGTAACAGTTGAAGATAGTTTTCGGTTTTAGTAAATAATATGGATGTATGTCGGTTTCGACGATAAGCAGTAAGTTGTTCGATCAACTGAATTATCAGCTCTTTGAATTAGAGTGTAAGTGGCGGAGTATTTCACAGACATTTGCATCCTAAAATTAAGTCTCAGGCAGAATGAACATGACACATGATAAGGCTGTGACGTTTTGAATTACAGGTACAATTCATTCAGCACGCATCTATACACTTTCTGCCTCTTCAGTTTTTATCGCAAGGCATGGATCGATCCTAGGTTATAGAAAATTACATTTTCCCATTTGGCTGCACATTGGGATCGAACCCGGATCACGTGCTTATAAAATGAACTCCTTATCTATTAGACCATATCACTCACACACATACATACATCTATGTATGAATGAGGAAAAACGACTAAAGAGAAATACAATAAAGAAAGGCAAATATATTAAAGTATGCAAAATCTATACAAAAAGCAGAAAGAAATTAAGGGGAAATAAGTACAATGGAAAGGTGAAATAATATTTAAAAAAAATATTTTGTTATTCACTGACATCATTATATCATTAAGATATTTTATCATTTTTGTTTTTCGTTGCTGTTCAGGTTGAAAAATAAACAGTTTTGCATTAAGTTATTTTTTTCTATTATTAAAAGATTAAAGGTTAGAAATAATTTGAATATCGTCGAGCGGATTAAATTGTTTAGAAATACTTTGTGAGAGAGCAATCTAGAACTTCTCTTTTACGAAGATATAATCCCGAAGCCAATTTTGAATGTTTCCGAAAACAGACTGCCGGCTTAAATAGTCATTTCATCGATTATGACGAGAGTTCTAGTTGATCTGATCAGTGGAACAGCTCGCTCACGAAATTGACGTACGAGTGACTGAACACTCCACAGACCCATGTATCTTTTGCGCAGTTCACAGAGAGATTCAGTATCACGTAGAGTGTGACAAGGCAAGCACTTTGACTTATAGGTGCAACTCAATTTTGACAACCGAGTGGAGTGGAGCAATGTGAAATGAAATATCTTGTTCAACGCGTTGCCCGGATTCGAACTCATGACCTTACGACCGTGAACCGAATACCCTGACGACTCAGCCACAGACGCCTTTGGCTATGAAAACACGATTGCTCTTTCGAAGAATTATGAACAACCAGAATCCGAAAACTTCCTTATTCAGTGATAATCGATGATTTTGTGTTTTAAACTTGTACCAACTACTTTAGTTAAGGAAGGGAGATAGAGTTTTCTGTTTTGTAGGTCTTCAGTTACGCAGCTGAAAAAATATTCACGGAAACTGATCAAGAATATAATGTTTTCTTTTTTTCTCTCAGTGTACATGACTTCTAAAAGTTTTATTAACTGGTGAAAGAGATGTGATTGTATTCAGCATGAACATTTGTTGATCAACATAGCTGGGGAGGGAAGTAGAGTACTCAGCTGAGTTTTTCGAATGGACTAGATTCCGACTAAGTCTTCCTTGGTCATTTTGTGGTCTTAATTCGGATGCCGTTTTAAGCTTGCCACCCGTATAAACCCTGCAAAATGGTTTATTAGTGTATGTGGTATTCATGGAAAATGACAACACTATTAAAGTTAAATAGCACGTAATTAGCCTTCTTCTACGGTTAAATATTAAAACAGAGGAATACGGTACACACTTTATTGTTAAACAGTATTTTACTGACCTTGGTGAGATGAAAAGTAAAGTTAGTCTCATTGGGGTTTGAACTTACGATACCATAAATAAATACTGAAATACATTTAGTCTAGTGAGGTGGTTTTATAAGTTAGTTCTCTTTGCTTGCTTATTGCAGTTTGATGTATTTACAATCAATTTTGTTGACTAAAATCAATATTAGATTAAACATTATTGATATGACACTGCTTGAGCATTCTACCTTCAAAGATTTCTGTTTTACGTCAGGTCCTGAGATTAATTAAAAATAATTTGGAATTAATTATAGCTTAAAAATGAAATGTTATTTCAAAGCCAAAAGTATCCTAATGGTTAGAATGAATATTTTATTTATATATTTTACTTGTATCATAATTTCTCAACGCCATTTATATTTACAAACGTCTGGCCTTTTCCACCACAGGTTCAAATTTCGTCGAGGTTATTTATGCTTTTCCTCCTTCCAATCAAGTCCGAATAGAGATTATTCTCTCTCTGTCCCTCCCTTCCTGCATTCCTCTGTGACAAGGGCAGTGGCAGATCACTCTCATCATCTCCTCCAGACATGCAAAAATATGGGTATCGCATAAGCAATCTTTTCCGAAACCTGCTATAATACAGAAAACGTCCAAGGACGGCTTGATATAGACGCCGTCGACAAGAAATAATATTCGTGAAAAAGTCATCATGAGTAGAATGCTTCTTTTCTCTCATAACGTGGGAAAGATTATTCGTTTCATTCCAGAGTTTAGACTCATACTTTGTTAATTATAGAATAGATTTGGTGCCCTCCATCGATAATATGATAAATCCGTGAACAAATATTTAGCATATTTTTGTATTTAAACTAAATGTACCACATCATTCGTATTTCAAAGTTTACTGAAATTTCCATTAATATAACAGCAATGGCGTAAGTATGAGGAGTATGGTGTGGGAATACTGCATTGCGGGTCTTGGTATCAGGACATTTTCCTAGGTAAGTTAACATGAGATGCTACATATAATCAACCAGCAAAACGACTGTCTATCTATTTGCCTTGCGTTCTCTTTCTTCTTCTTTTTCCCACTTTTTTTGTCTTGTTGTTGCGATGGTCTTTTCGCTCTCTCAGTTTTTCTTTCTTTCTCTCGACTTGTCCATTACTCTCTCTCTCTCCATAATGCCACAGGACATCACAAACCCTACATTCTGTTTTTCCTTCATTTTTCAATTGACCGTTCAACTGCTTTTTGCCGAAGAATACATTGTTTAACCGAAATTGTTTGTTTTGTATTTTACTTTTTTATCTTCAGGTCAAAAGTGACACTATCTTATCAGTCTATTATTTTCATTATTTATCCACCTTTCTTTCTATCGTATTCTCTTTCCGCCAAAATTCTATCGTTTTCATCGCTACCTATCTTACTATTGTTTTCTCAGCCTATCGTTCTTTTGTTATTTGCATCCATCTATCTTTCTGTCATTGTAGCCATCTACCATCGTACCAGCTTTCACACTTTCTATTCATTTATCTTTCGCTCTGTTTTTGCAGCTCCTAATTTAATTTGTTTTTGTTTACTTCAATGTAGAAAACATGTTCTTTACTATAAGCTTTAGCTCGCATAACTTCATTTTATCGCCAAGTCAGGGCAGTCTGTTTTTCTAGATACATGGGTTTTCGTTTTGTATTTATTCCCATTTGGCTCCCAACTTGCTTTTATTCCTCATTCGATCAACATAGCTTGCTACTTTGCCTGTCAATACTTTTGCTTCAACTTTTTGTTCTCTCCCTGTTCGTGAATGGTGACCGCTGGCCTAGACCTTATGGTGCTGACACAGACAATTTGAACAATTTTGTCGTATCTTGTTGAACAATAGACGACAACTGACATGGAAAAACAATGTTTGCATTCGCTTGAGCTCTTGTGTACATGTACCTGCGTTTATATACAGGATACGGTGAATGAATTGTCTAAATTACGCAAAAATGAAAGTAACACTGACATCTCATTTTAACAGATATATTTACCAAAATTATATTAAAAATATCTTGAAATACTAAAGAGTAAATTTATTCAATAAAATCGACATTGGCTTCAACCACGGCCTCCAGACGACCTTGGAATCTCGTGCAAATCTTCTGGACGGTCTCCTTGTTTAAGTTGGTGAATGCTGCCATAATCCTTGTCTTCAGTTCATCTTTTGTGTTGCAAGTTTTGTTGTTCTCTCGCTCAACAGCGCCCCAAACATAATAATGAAGGGGGTTGCAGCATGGGGAGTTAGGTGGCCAGATGTTAGGGGTGGTGTGGTCGCAGAAATTGTCTGACAGCCATGACTGGGTTCTCCTGCTTGTGTGGCATGATGCAGAGTCCTGTTGTCAGACACAAGGTCTTCCAGAAGTCACTCCCTTGACCCAGGACAGCACTACCTCCTGCAGGCACTTGATGGAGGCCTCTATGTTGAGCCTGAGGCCGGGTTGAGTTTGAGAAAGATGAATGGAGGCATAACGTCGCCATCACTAGTGATCAGTCCAAACACCATGATGTTGACTGGATGTTTGGTTTTTATCACTCTCGGTACGTGTTTTAGGGACTCAGATTGACACCCAACACTCTGAAATGTTCGTATTGGAGCAGCACAGCATGTAATTTCCAAATTTCTGGCAGAGAGAATTGCGTCATGGTGCTGTTTTTCTCACATACGGTGTCCAACTGACCCTTCCATACTGTGTAGTCGACAAAATCAAAAGCAAACACGGCACCAAATTAAGAATATAAAACGGCGACAATTTAACCATCGCACCCTTTATATATATATATATATATATATATATATATATATATCGGGTTTTAAATCATTTTATTGACTTCCCATTCTAAATTCGAAATTTCTTCTTTTTCTTCTTTTCTTCCCTCCTTGCCAAACGCACTGTCTTGTAGCGTTGCAATCTCCAACGGTTTTTTTCAAATAAGGTACTTAGCAATCTTCTCTACCCACAGTTATCACATTCGGTTATAATGTCTTACGGTTAAGTTGGATCCTATGTATTTCCCTGAAGAGAAGATTACATCTTTATCAACATCATTTATCCTTTGGAAGGAACCATTTGTAATCTTCGAAACATATGTCGGAAATAAAAGAATTCATTTAACAGATGCGTATTACTCCATTTATAAAATTTTTATATTTACTCAAATACTCAAAATAACAGGGAGTTTCCACCTCATAAGCAAGAGTTACACCACAGTCATTTTGTGATCTTTGCTACCCTGGTATCTATTAACTAATTTATTTTGTCGGAGTTAATTATTAACTAAGAGAAAATATATACATATAATAATAATAATAATAATAATAAT
>NC_068997.1:1320253-1323910 GCF_001194135.2 Octopus bimaculoides
TATATATATATATATATATATATATATATAGCTAGAATTTGAATTATATGCTGGCCTGCAGAAATTTAGTGAACGTGTTTATTGCTTAAACTACAGAATGTACTACATGATAACTTTACGTTCGAGGTAATTCTTCATAAACTCTTCAGGAGAAGTGTGTGTTTGTGTGTGTGTAGCTGTATAAGAAATGTATGAGTAGGGTTAGGGTTAGGGTTAGGGTTATAGGGGGTGTAACTATGATCTTGATACAGAAATCCCAAAGAAGCCGACTCGTTTCGATGCAAACTATAGCAGTAAAAACAATTTACTTTGACAAAAATTTGATTAAAATTCATTCAATTAGTAGAATTGACTGTTTGTAAGTAGGTTAATTAATTTTTAATTCTGTTTGAAATTCAACGTAGCTCAATTAAGCAATGTGCAAATTAAATGTTATTTTGAAAAAAAAAAAGCAAAATTCAAACAAACAAAAATGATGCATTACTAAAGAGATATATCATCCATGAGTCATTTTCGGAAGAGAATTAACTTCAGAGATATTCCTGAGAAAAAAATAAAAATGCTTCCTCAGATCACAGAAATTCTCAGCTGAGATGAAATTTCAAAGGGTAATTACCTGGTTAAACGTTAAGCAACTTTCACTGGTGACAAATAGTTGTATTTGTGAAATAAGTAGAAAACCTACTGGTTTTTGACAATGTCGATACTGCTGTGTTTGTGTTGACCCTCGTCAAATCTGACCTGAAAGCAATAGGTTCAAGGAATTGTAGCCGTGTACAAGCAGCATTTGCTTTCAGTTATAATGTATGAGGAACTAAATTATCCGATATATGTCTGTCCATTTTTACAGGAAAGTTGTTGTTTCTAGCAGGTCAAGTGACCAAACAGAGTAAAATATTATCGTCAAATATGTGTATGGACTCGTATTTGATAATATAAAGTGGGGACAGTAACTGAACGATTGTGAGGTCTAGAATTCATAATCAGTTTGAGAATTAATGTAAATTCCGCGCCCGCGTGTGTGCGTGTGTATGCGTGTGTGCGCGTGTGTGTACGTTATACATATATCCACACACGTTCATACACAAACAAGTTAATATAGTTGTATGTCTATGCACTAGGATACGTTCTTATATCACAGTTTACCATATCAATATTGATTTGCAAAATTGGCTTAGTGTCGGACGAAATATCTTCCGGTGTTACGAACCTTTAGGCATGGAACTCAGATCCTAAGTCTAATTTTGCAGTTTATTCTTCCAGAATCGGTAAAATCAGGAACCAGTCAAGTAATGAAATATTGCAAATGTTGCAAATAAATATGACAGGCCTCCAGGGACAGAACTGAGTTTGACTTTCTGCATGAAATACCACGATTTATATTCACTAAGCTCTAAGAAATGACATCAATATAACACTTTTCACTACATCACCTTAAAATTAGAAATCTATAACAAATATGAAACGAAAAACAAAAAAATCTAGTGAGATAGAAAATATTATTACAATTTCATTGTAACAATTTCTTTCTATCCAGTGATACGAAGTCACCACTAATCTTGAAGAGAATCTTAGACTTTAGATTCCAAATGACCACGGAAATTGAACGAAAGTAAGTTTCTATTTCAGATAACTTTTGCTAAGTACATGACCAGGTCAATAATGTCGCTGTTAAAACTGACCACGTCACAACTATTTACAATCATGTTGACCAGGCCATGTTGATAATCCGGAGGTCAGTGATATCTCAGTAAAAAAAGGGCGTAGGCATGGCTGTGTGGTAAGAAGCTTGCTTCCCAACCACACGGTGCCGGATTCAGTCCCACTGCGCGATACCATGAGCAAGTGTCTTCTATTATATCTTCTGGCAACAAAAGCCTTGTGAGTAAATTTAGTAGACAGAAACTGAAAGAAGCCCGTTGTGTTTATATATATAGATATGTGTGTGTGTGTCCCACAACTGCTTGACAACCGGTGTTGGAGTGTTTACGTCCTCGTAACATAGCGGTTCAGCAAAAGATTCGACAGAATAAGTACCAGTTTTTAGAAATAAAATAAATACTGGGTCGGTTCATTCGACTAAAAGTTCTTGGAGGCAGTGCCCCAGCATGGCGACAGTCTAATGATTGACACGTGTTAAAGATAAAAGAGAAAACTAAATATTGTTGATTAAAGGTGATCTAGCCTTGCCTATTCTGTTTATACATGAATCCTTGAAAGAGAATGGTGTAATTTGAGGGATGTTTGGTTACTATTTCAAGTAGATCGAAACCGTCCAAAAGTACTCACGTTGTTATGTGAGAAGGTTACTGCATTGATATTTCTATTTATTGGTTCTCCTGGAAAAAAGACCACAAACCTCTAGACGAATGTTATAATGTTCATTCCTTTACTGAAATTGTCGCGTGAAATTGTTCTAACAAGAAATCTATAACCTGGCAAGACGTTTGCAGTTGTCATGCAATCTCTGCTACCAATTATTTTCATCGTAAAACTGATTTATTTTCGATTCCATCATTAATAAACACTGTTATTATAGCTTCCTGATATCAGTTACTATAATATTTTATACAATTATTATTTCACTGCTGATAAATTTCCAACTTGATTTATTAGAATTCGACATATTTAATAAAGTTAATTTACAGCGTGATTAAAAGCATTTCCTCATAAACTGAAGTTGTTTCAATAAAACAGTTTATGAGGGAATAAATATTTATGCAGCCCTCCATTTCAAAAATAATAGTCATTTCATAGCCGCTGCAACTTTCCAACAAACTGGTGGGTCGATGCGGTTGATGATCAGGTCGAGCTCATCGACGTTTAGGTTGGGATGAGCAAATATATATGCTGAAAATTATAGAGGGACAAAATTATTGTTTTAAAAGTGATACATGTGGAATATAGGAATATAGTTGAGAATAAAAGTAGGAGTAATGAGGAAAGAGGAAGTTGATGTGTCGATTTGTTGTTGGGGTGGTGGGGTTGAGTCAGTGTAACTTTGAAATTCAGAGAAATAGATTTTGTGGCAGTTACTTTTAGTGTTAATCAGGGAAAGAAGAGCATCCCGCATGACAATTTTCTGAAATTTTCTGTTTCTTCAGGACTTCCAAAGGACAGGGAGGAATGGCCAAAGTTATCCTCAAATCACAATCCTGGTCCGAATGCATGAAAGAGGATGGCCTCTGGTAAAGATAACCATCAGCTAGGGGATGATAATGTTAAAACCAGCGGCAATTCAACCAAACCAGCACCAAGGACTGGTACTTTATTTTATCGATCCCCAAAAGGTGAAAAATCAAAAGTGATATTGATAGGATTTGAACTCAGGTTACAGTGTAGAAACATTTGTCCACCTACCCCAGCAATTAATGTAAGTATGCCTTTTTAAAGACTACAAGCGAATTTTCAGCTTCACTTTGCTTTTCTGTATACGTGTACATGTGTGAAACAAGAAAAAAAACAAAAACAATTTTCCTGTATGTATATTCTTTTACTTCTTTCACTCATTTGCCTGCGGCCATGCTGGAGCAGCGCCCTTAGTCGAACAAATCGACCCCTGAACTTATTCTATCTGTCTCTTTTGCTGAACCGCTAAGTTATGAGGCGTAAACACATCCACTCACATGGTTTTGGTCGGCCCGAAGCTATACTAGA
>NC_068997.1:1324259-1325134 GCF_001194135.2 Octopus bimaculoides
TATATATATATATATATATATTCATCCGTTCATGCTTACGCACCAAAACCACGCTGACCGTATAGTTGATGTCTGGCTCTGGCTCGCCAGACCAATACATCCCATTAAATGGGATTATTTTGTAATCCTGGCCATGATGCCAAACATTGCACAACTGAATAAGTTAGACCTCGATAGAAAAATAATTATCTTACCATTCGCTGAAACTTTAAGGAAAGAAGTATAGCCGACAAAACTACAAAAACACTAATCAACTACATTTTCTGATATTTCAGAAACAAATGTAACATAAGCTTATTTATATCAATACAATTTCTAACATTTACCCCGTAGATACACTTTCTTCAATTAGTTTTATCTCTAATGTTCTTTCTTGCTTTGCGTCATTGAAGTTTTACAAGTGAATGTTTTTCTCAAGCACTCTCCATCTATAGAAATATTTCATCAGTAGCTATTTCATTACTCATTGATTATCTGATTGGCTTCAGGTTGAAAACTCTCAATACTTTTTGTTGCTAGTCCAACACTCGATCATCATACCACTCACGGTTATTCCAGAAACTATCAACTTGTTCTAATACAAACATTTCTTTCGCTAAACGATTTCGATCTCCTTCTGTATGAATTAGTGATTTTTTTTTTTGTTTTCACCCTATAATCTCGTGCAACAATCTCCGATTTCTGAATTTCAATCGCCAAGTTGTTGCTTGATTTATAATGTCTAATAATTGTTATTACCAGCTTATAATTGTATCTCAAACTCTTTCTCTCCTTCACATGCTAACGATAAATGCATTACGTGTGTTGTATCTTTACTTCTGAAAAGCAGTTTTCTAATCTTTTGTGATATATATATATATATATATATATATATA
>NC_068997.1:1325407-1329737 GCF_001194135.2 Octopus bimaculoides
AATCTCGTAAGCACACGGAAATACTTTTTCATGCAAAACATTTTAACTCCAGAAAAATAAAAACGTGATAATGTAATATTTTTGTTAAATTCATGGATCCTCCTCCTCCTCGTCATTATTATTATTATTATTATTATTATTATTATTATTATTATTATTATTATTATTATTAAGGCAGAATCATTGCCACACCGTACAACATACTAAGCTACATTTTTTTCTGACTTTACTTTCTTAATTCAAAAGTCATCGCGGTCGACTTTGACTTCCGTCCTTTGGGTTCGATAAAAGCACCAGCTGAGTTCTGGGGTGGATATACCCACTAGTTTTTCACGCCAGATTTCTGGCCTTTTGCCTATTAATGAACGAGCTGACATAATCGTATGCACACTGTACAGAAGACGTAGCAGCATTTTTCGGGTTTACGTTCTGAATTCAAATGTCATCGAGGTTGAGTTTTGGGGTCTGTTGAGCTCAGGAGTGGAAGAAGTAGACTTCACTCTCCTCTCAAAGCATGTTTTGTTGTTGTTGTTGTTGCAAAGGCACATGTTTAATAATTAACATAAATTTTATCCTGGTAACCTGCCATCTGTTTTGCCATTACCACCTGGCCCTTGAGTCTTTTCAGGAAGCTCAATGTATTGAAAATTTGCTTTCGTTCTGAGAATAATTTCTTCTCATGAGTATTGAAGAAGCTGAAAAAAAGTCACGAATGCTGCCCTTTCTTCCTTCGACGAAACCGTAAAAAGTAAGATTCAATAGCTTACTTAATATCTCTCATACGCTGTTGCAGTTTCAGTGGAACAAATTTATCCTCTAATACTGAACAAATTGGCTCGGTTTGATTGTGGAGAATTTGGAAATCCTATTTTCAATGTAATTTAATTTTATTTGCTATATTAACATTGAAAATAATAAATTTGTCTTCCTACCTGTCACGAAAATCATGTGAGGAGACAAATATTCATCAAATTTGAACAAACACATTGTGCATACATCAAAATAAGGATTTGTCTTCAATTAGTTTGCCACAGCCTGAGTTTCGATATGAAATCAATTTATATGACAGACAGATAAATATCTTTTACAACCGCTTGAAACTCCCACACTTCGAATTACACATTTGAATATTTATTCTAAAACCCAGATGAATGATATCCAAGTTATATCAATTTCAAAGCAGAGTTTTGACATATCAGATAAATTGACTCTGTGTATATTGAACATTACAATATTTAAAAGACAATATACTATGTATCAGAAGTATGGTGCCCATGCATTGATATCAACTGTTGTTGTGTAACATCAAGCGAACCCTGAAGGTGTACTTCTATTGCACGTTTGTTAGTCATCTGAACGACGAAAGAAACCCACGTATTTTCATCTTCAGAAATACTATATCTTCGCCTCATTGAAGTTTATACTGTACACTCCGACATACGATGCAGTGTGAACGCCTGTATATACTCGACTCTCTTCATTGGGCAGCTACATCAGTTCACTGGTAGATTCTGGTGGTGGCCACAGCAGAGACAGACAAAGTAAACTTGACTAGAGTTCACCATTTATTGTTCCTCACCATTTATTCTTGGTGTGCAACTATTTCTTTATTGAACAAGAGGAAGATTACCAATGAAAAACAAAAAAAAATCGGAACAGGTTTCTTCATTTCCTAAAACGTAATTGAAGGTAGCATAATCATGGTTGATATGAGGCAATATCTCCCCTATCGATTAAGGGAAATGTTACGGATGTGTGTATCTAATTTTTAAATATGAGGAAAGGATGAAGACGCCAGTCAAGTTGGAGAATCAGGCAATTATCCTACATTAGTTCCGCAAAATATGGGTTGACATAATACCAAATTTCGTTATATTGCCAATAACGTTGACTTGACTTGTATCACCTTTGAGTCATAATGCGGGCAAATGGCCAGTGTCATTGCAGGTCTTAATGGCTCCTGAAATACACAAAAATACAGTGGAACAACGCTCTGTTGAGGGAGCAGAAAGGAAGGTCAGGCGACTGGGCAGAAGGCTTAGCTGTGTGAGTGGAAGTAAGGGATATTTAAAGGTTATGAGTCTAAAAGACCTCGAGAAGGAGATGTGGTTAGATACATTGATAGATAAATATATAGATAAGGAGAGGTAGAGAGAGAGAGAGAAAGAGAGAGAGAGAGAGAGAGAGAGAGAGAGAGAGAGGAAGGGAGGGAGGAAAAATGCAGTTAGCGGAAACAACAACAAATATCTGAACGTCCTGTTCCCAAACTGTTTCGAGCCTCATCAACAGTTGCAGCTCCAAGAGTGGCCAGAAGACCGGTCTCGTCCTCAGTCACCAAAATTAACAACGAAGAAGCCTAGAAGTCTCCTCTCAGTTGCACCACTTCATTGCTTTGTGAGAAAGCAGAAAATATGAAAAAGGAATGGGGTGGCAAATAGCCAGGACAGGTGGAACAGGACGATGAAAAAATGGAAGACTCCTAAAACATAAAAAGAACTTGATCTCGGCGAGAAAGGCATTGAAGACGAAGTTCACTCCACTATCTATGATTTCACAGTTCTTCGTGTAGCCAACGAAGGGCCGATGAACCATTTAGGTAGAAGACATGAACAGTTGAGGTCAAATCAAGTAGGGATTTCGAGAAGATGGACCTTTCCGATTATGTAGTACCAACATCAGAATATCATACTTTCTCTTACGCCCAGCTACAGAAAAACCAGTAGATGTGACAGCGCAGAAGACCTCCTCCTCATCAGGTTCAGCGATTGTAGCCATAAGTACAAAGTCACCAACTACGTTATGGTAGTATGAATGTAGTTTTTCTGTACCCTTCCATTGAAATACTTTTCCGCCGAAAAATCAGTAGAACTGATTGGTGAAAATGTGTTGGTATTCCATAAAGTCAATGTTGTTGAGATGGGCCTATACCTAGCTCTTATATATAGTAAAAATCATCTAATAGATATTTATTATCCTACCGGTCAATTCTACCATTAAAAAACTCTCCAAGTTAGCACTGACCTGACCGAACTAGACAAGCCCTATCCTTCAAATATTAACACCATAAAAAAAAAAACAGCTGCTCATGCAGCACCGGTATCAGTGTTAAAGCCACCTTAAAGGACTGCACATTTTTGTTTGGCAACAAAGTTTATAAATTAACGAAAGATAATCGATATTACATTTGCCGAAGACATTGGTTAACATTTTATTGTGAAGTGGGATGGAAACTTTGAGCAGAAAACTAATCCGTTGAATTAATCTAGTATTGTACACTCGGTAGGTTGATAACGTTAACCTTATCTCTTAAAGTGATCCCTCACACAGAAAATATGTAGCTAAAACACATGCATTGAGCGGCATACTGAGCTTACTAAAATCTACAACCGACAGCATAAAAAATCACTATTTACTACCCCTTTAGGCTTCCCACTAGGATTTTACTTATGTTGGTTAATAAATTATGGATAGAAAACGGAACACTCAAAATTTAGACGCTCCAATCGTAATGAACACGAAACTATTAGTAATCAGAAAAGATTTGGTTGAGTCGGTAGCTGTCAAAGTGAACTTCCTAATGGCAGCTCCCATAAAAACGATGTCGGTGTCGGGATGCGAACTTTAAGTACACGAGAAGAATTTACATATGCATGAATCAGAGTGCTACTGATGTGTGCTAAAGTGGGTGTATATATTGTTTTGTATTTTCATGTGTCCTGGCATATTAATGATGCATTGCGTAAGTGCATGTGCGTAAGACTCTACTCACCCCACCCCTCTCTCTCTCTCTCTCTCTCTCTCTCTCTCTCTCTCTGTCCAAAGATATGCGCTTATGTGTTTGTTTATGCAAGTATGTGTGTAAAAGTGTATTTGCAGGGCGTAAGTATGAATCTGAATACCTGTGAGTTTTATGAGAGTTTATGTGTGTGTGTGTGTGTGTGTGTGTGTGTGTGTGTTTCTGTAACTCTGTGCGTATGTATGCGTCAATGACTCGTGTCTGCATTTACACCCCACCACACAAGCGCGCTTACACATGTGCTTCATATATATCTGTGAGTTTCTGTCTATGCTTCAGTGCGATTGTGTTACACAGCCTTTATCTGTATATATTTATGTAAGACTGTATATCTGTCTGTCACTAGTTGTGTACTTACGGGTGTAATGAGTGAACACTTTTGTGTACATCTACTTCTCTATGTGATTGTCTGTTTGTACACTGTTACGATGATGTATATGTCTGTAAGAACGTATGTATGTATGTATGTATGTATGTATGTATGTATCTATGTATGTATATATATATATATGCAAGTGCATCTCCGTAATATAT
>NC_068997.1:1330749-1335096 GCF_001194135.2 Octopus bimaculoides
ATGCTTTGCTAAAATTGCCGTTTCTTTTCAGATATCATCAGATAAAATGACAGACCTATCGGACTTTCAAAGAGGTCAAATTGTTGGTGCTCGTATGCCAGGCGCTAGCGTAACGTAAACAGCCGAAATGCTTCGTGTATCGAGCAGTACTGTTTCGAAAGTAACGACAGCCTTTGAGAAAGAGAGAAAAACCTCCTCGTCGAAACAAAACTCTGGAAGAAAACCAAAACTTTCAGATAAGTACCGTCGAAGTCTTACGCGAATTGTTAGTAAGGATCACAAAAGTTCAGCACCCAAAATTACTGCAGATCTTAATGACCACCTTGACCACAAAAACTGTTCGCCGGGAGCTTCGCAAAGCCGGAATTCACGGGAGGGCTGCAATCAGAAAACTGCTACTTGCAAAAGCAAACGTTGGAAAGCGTTTAGAGTGGAGTAAAAACCTACAGAATTGGTCCCTAGAGCAGTCGAAGAATGTTATTTTCTCGGACGAGTCATCTTTTACCCTATTTCTGACCCCCGGCCGACTATACGTGTGGAGACAGTCAAAAGAAACATTTGACCCAGACTGCCTTCTTCCAACTGTTAAATATGGAGGAGGATCTGTGATGATCTGGGGGCTATATCTTGAAAATCCGCCGGCCCAATAGTTTCCCTTCATGGGAGAATTAATAGTCAAGACTATTTAATCATTTTATCTGATCAAATTCATCCTATGGTTGCGGAACTGTTTCTGAAGGGAATGCAATATATCAGGATGATAATGCATCAATTCACACAACTAAAGTTGTTACTGAATGACATGAGTAACATTCTATTGAAGTTGAACATCTTATCTGGCCACCACAGTTCTCAGATCTCAATATTATTGAACAATTATGGTGCATTTTAGAAAAAACTTGTAAGAAGTCGATATCCTCCACCATCATTACTACAAAAAGTGGAGACTATTTAAGCTGAATAACAGACAAAAATTCCTTTGGAAACAATTCTAACTTTGTACGAGTCCATACCTCGTAGAATTCAGGCTGTATGTACATCTACACATTTACACCCACCCACACAAAGGTATTATTAATACATACATGCATAGGTACAAAAATTGATAGCAAACCAAAATGTTCGATTTGCGGTTAAGAGGTTCCAGGTTCGATTCAAACGCACGGTACCCGGAGAAATTGTTTTCTAGTGGTACTTCGGGTTGGCCCAAAAGGTGGCAAGTGAAATTTCATGTATGATAATTATGCAAGAATCAGTAGTACACACATGCACACAAGTACACACAGGTGCCAGTTGTGTTTTTATTTTTATTTCCTATGCATTCAGAAACTGCCATCGAATGCCTCAAAATCCTATCTCTATATAGTAATTGGCTATATAAATGTAGGTTAGCTGATTTCCTTTGTTACATTTTACATCATACTTTTTTTTTTATTTATTCCAGTCATTAGACTGCGGCCATGCTGGTGTACTCCCTTGAAGAAATTTATTCGAACGCATCAACCCCTGTACATATTTTTATAAAGCCTGATACTTATTCTATTGGCCTTTTTTGTCGAACTACTAAGTTAAGGGACATAAGCACACCGGTTGTTAAGCAGTGTTGGAAAGCAGACACGCACACATACACACAAACACACACACACATACACTCACACGTACACGCACACACGCGCGTGCGCGACGGTTTTATTTGAGTTCCCATTCAAAAAGCTTTGGTCAGCATTTAACCTCCTCTGTATTAACCCCCTTCTGAAGTCACAGAATTTACTCAGAGTTGTTTCCATTCATGGAAGTATTCCTGGAACTACTTTGTGGGAGATAGCGAGCATCTACCCCGTGACATTCTCTGAGATTTCCTCAACGTTCTGAGTTCAAATACCACCAAAGTCAACTCAGTCTTTCATCGTTTTGGGATCGATAAAATAAGTACCAGTAGAGCACTGAGGCTGATGTAATCAACTTACCCTCCCTCCCCCCGAGCTTGCTGGTCTTGTGCCAACAATTTGAACCAATATTAAAATATGATGTCTCTCTCACTTTGCACGATTTCGATTTGCAGCACGACTGGTGGAACCAACACACTGTGTACACCGAGAGACAGTAAATCCTATTTACATGCAAACAAATATATATATATATATATATATATATATATATATATATATATATATATATATATATATATATATATATGCGTGTGTGTGTGTGTGTGTGTGTGTGTGTGTGTGTGTGTGCATACACGCATATATTTATATGAATGCGGTTATACCTATATAATTTACTGAGGCTGCACACCATCGCACTCCACCAATCAGAAGCTCGCTATGATCGAAAACATTGCAACCTATTTAGCAAGACTGCTATAAGGTCTATTTTAAACATTTCTGATACGACTTCCGCAGATTATTTATCTAATCACACTGATAATAATCATCGAAACCTTAAGAATATTATAGCTTTCGTTTCTTCCCCCCCCCCACCTCTCCTACCACGGACGCCAACGCAGCTCTAAAGTAACTTCATTATTTCACAAAATTTTCCCGAACAATACAAATGGCTAATTCCTCCAGCCCCACACCTACCACATCCCTCCAACATCTCCTTCCTTCTCATTCTTCTCCACCTCCTTCCAACCCACCTTCTTAAAAATTTATGAATGAGTAGTAATCGTGACAAAAAAAAAAGAGAGAAAAGAAATAATCCTGTGTAAAAGACTGGTATAAAAACGTCAACAACAATATCTATGGAAAGAACCATTACAAACGAACAAGAAGAAGAAGAAAAAGAAAAAGAAGAAGAAGAAGAACGAGACGAACGTCAACAACAGCAGGGCAAACTTCAACGAGACAACAACTATGATAATTAGCAACGAAAAATATGTTATACTTGAGATCCTTAGTAAACAAAAGAGAAATGATTTACTTTATTAATGGTGACCAACTGAAATAAGAAAACTAACAATAAAATAGGATGAAAACATCCAAAGGATAAGTAAATAGAATATATAAATGTCAAGAAATAACGAAACAAAATAATAAAGAAAATGAAGAAACAAATAAAATAACGAAGCATAATGACATTTGTTTTATGAAGTTTTAATGGCTGATACTTCAAAAGATAGAGTAGCAATTGATCGAGAAGGGTTTATTGTGTAGCAGATCACGAAAATGGCGGTGTTCCGTCTAAATAATGTAATGTAAAGGTAAGACAGCTAACATTGTATAATGAAGTAATGATGCTGCGCGTGTTTCAGTCGTGCTTGGAGAGGCGTTGGAAGATTCAGTCTGTATATCACTTAATTATTATCTAGATAGGCTATGCAGTTTCTTATTCTCTTTCTCCTTCTAGTCATATCAACTACACTGCTTTATGAATACACAACTACGTACATAAAACACTCTTTCAGACGCATGCATTTATTAAACTCCATGAAATCATCACTACACAAACATAGTGAGACACAGACGAACAATTGTAGATACATATAATTGTCTATCTATCTATCTATCTATCTATCTATCTATCTATCTATCTATCTATCTATCTATCTATGCATACATACACACATACATACTCACCAATACACACACCTGCACACCCACACACTCATGCCAAATATATACTCGCATGATATACTAATATATGAGAAATAACCTATCACAATGCTTTCAATGGTTGATATTGAGATGACGTCATTTCCTGTTGACAAAAAATAATCACTGTTGACGTAATTTTCCTTTATTCTCATATTGTTTATACTTTAGAAAGAATTCTTCGTTTACCAGAAATATCAGACGAAATATATAGAATCTGTCCAACCCTTTGTTCTTTGGTTGTCTTTATAAAGTGGAAGAGCGAAATATCAGCCCCGAGGAAGGACATCATCGTAACTAACTTTTCTCGTGTTCAGAATAGAATCAAAGTCATCGAGCCAATAGAACTGCCATTAATACAGTGATGCAGTGGTTTTATGGCTGCGTCCTTTTTGCGTCCTGAGTTCAAATCTAGCCAGGTTAATTTCAATTTACAACGTTTCGAGACCGATAAAATAAAGTACCAGTCCCCTACTGGGCTCAATGTAATCACTGATACTAATTTCTCATACGTGAGGCTTTGTGTTTGTTCGAAATCAATAATTATAAAGTATTGCTCCAGCGTTAAAATGTTTTGTGGTATCTGCATACAGTTTGTAAAGCCTACAAGCGAAACTCAAGGTAACTGTTTTCATTTTCCAGCCAAAATAATTTATTTTCTCTGCTTAGAGTTCTGAGTTGATGTTTCAAGATTTTTTTGTAAATAACATAAAAAAAGTTTCCTTGTTTACTGTGTATTTTGTGGCTGAGT
>NC_068997.1:1335917-1337310 GCF_001194135.2 Octopus bimaculoides
CTTTTAATTTAGATAGAGAATATAAATAGTTTCTTACAAGTGTCTCTAGAATAGCCAACCATGTGGATCATAATATTAATGAAGGACTCCTATAAGCTAGGTATTTTGTCATATATATATCTGCTGACAAAATACCTAGCTTATGGAGTCCTTCATTAATATTATGATCCACATGGTTGGCTATTCTAGAGACACTTGTAAGAAACTATTTATATTCTCTATCTAAATTAAAAGTTTTCGAGTGATGCTAAATGTACTTTTTCATTCTTTATTGTAATCTATATACATATATTTACATAATATATATATGCATATTTACACACACACACAAACACACACATATATTGTTGCTTATTTAGATTTTAATCACCTTATTTTGAAACTGTATGGATATTACCATGGAAATACGTGCTGTGCTGCTTGGCATTCGCGCCGGAAGCTTCAATACGATATTTCAGAATGTTTGGGTGTCAAACGGAGGGCAGTGCAATCTGAGGACATGTACCAAGAGTGATAAAAATCAAACATCCACTCAACATCTTGGTGTTTGGAGTGATCATTAGTGATGGCGACGTTATGCTTCCATTCATCTTCCCATGCGGTGTCAGACTCAAGAGGAGGCCTACATTCACTCTGGTGGAGGTAGTGCTGCCCTGAGTCATGAGAGTGGCTGCTGGAAGACCCTGCCTGGCAAGAAGACTCTGCACCATGCCACACAAGCTAGAGATCCTAGTCATGGCTGTCAGACAATTTCTGCGACCGCGTCACACCTAACATCTGGCCACCTAACTCCCCAGACTGCAATCCTCTTCATTATTATGTGTGGGGCGCAGTTGAGCGAGAGATTAACAAAACTGCTTGCAACACGTAACATGAACTAAAGGCAAAGACAATGGCAACATTCACCGTCTTAAACAAGGAGACCGTCCAAAAGGATTGCAGGAGATTCCGAAGTTGTCTGGAGGCAGGGGTTCAAGCCAATAACGATTTTATTGAATAAATGTACTCTTAAGTATTTCAAGATATGTGATTTTGGTAAATATATCTGTTAAAATGAGACGTCAGTGTGATTTTCATTTTTGCGTAATTTAGACAACAGTTTAGAAAAAAAAGTGACAAGTAATACAAAGAATGACCGTCCATCAGTTGTCACCTGTCTATCCACTCCCCATTTCGAGCAATCAACGAAGATGTGAGTCTTCAAAGATAGTTGCTCCAATCGAAATGGGGAGTAGATAGACATCCGACAACTAATGAAAGGTCATTCTACAAATTACTTGTCCCTTTTCTCTCTCGTTATTTGCGTATTTAACTCATTTGTTTTCGTATTTCATGTTATTTACTGTAGATGACGACCTGTACTCGTATATGCATATATATATATATATATATA
>NC_068997.1:1337646-1341143 GCF_001194135.2 Octopus bimaculoides
TTTATATTATTATTTAAATGAACGGTACGCATTCATTTCCAGGTAAGTTTATTTTTGATGCGAGTCTACTCTATACTTTTTCTCCCCTATCCTCTCTAATTCCTATTTTCTTCCATTCACTGTTTTCTATTTGTCTCCCTCTCTCGTTGCTCACACGTAATCATTGTCCATCTTTCTTTTCCTCACGTGACCATCTTTCTTTCCTGCACGAACGTTCTAAGGACTGGACGTCTCCTATATCTCTCTCTTCTATCTTTTCTTTTTTCAAAGAAAATATTTCTCTCAGCGTTCACTATTTTCCTCTCGTTCAGGTCTAACGACCCTCTAAATTTGTTTTCGTTCGGTTTCCCTATATGTCTTGACTATCTTGTTTTTATTCCTAACTTTGACCCTTTATAAATCCAAAA
Source organism: Octopus bimaculoides (assembly GCF_001194135.2). Taxonomy (NCBI): domain Eukaryota; kingdom Metazoa; phylum Mollusca; class Cephalopoda; order Octopoda; family Octopodidae; genus Octopus; species Octopus bimaculoides. Next base: position 1,338,054 of record NC_068997.1, read on the forward strand.
TTTTATTTTGATATTTATAGGAGCAACTGTCTTCGAAGACTCATATTATCGTTGAATGCTCGAAATGAGGAGTAGATAGACAGCAGACAACTGATGAAAGGTCATTCTTTGTATTACTTGTCCCTTTTTTTCTCTCTCATTATTTGCGTATTTAACTCATTTGTTTTCGTATTTCATGTTATTTACTGTTGATGACGACCTATACCCGTATTATTATTATTTAATTGAACGCCACGCATCCGTTTTCAAGTATATATATATATATATATATATATATATATATATATATATATATAAGATAAATGATTTTGATAGAGAAAGTGTTTGTGACTAACTATTACTTTTGATCCTCTGTTCTTTCTTATCATCCTGCTATATATACAAACTTTGTATCTCCTCATCAAAATCAAAAATGTTGATCGTACTATAGTGACCATCACTAAGTTATTTTTTCTTTTACTTTTTGGTATTGAAATGATTAAAATTTAAACTTCGAATTTTGGCTGACAAATTGTTTCTCTGTTTAACACTGAGTGATATACTTTTTAAGAGAGTTTAAAATATTGATATTTGAATACCAGTTATTTCACTCCTCTTTGATGTAAATTCTGAATACTTACAATATTTTATTTGTTTGATGTTAATATCCAATAAAACAGCTTAAATTAAATTTGTATATTTTTATGTAATTTTTTCATGACGTAAAATTTCGTTCTAGTTCTTCTCAATTTAATACACCATTAATCATGGTATATGGATTATGTTTGTTGTTAAGAATTTTTCCTTTTAAATAATATTGATTCATTAACCTACGTTTCTTTATATTTAATTTCCACAGTTACACCCGAAACTAATGATTCAATAAATTTTAATAGATGATGATTGTGAGGATAATAACGAGAAACGAAATTAATTAAGCGCTAAATTTAGAATTGTTCAGTCTCTTATCTATATACTTACCTTTACATATTCTTTCATTTACTTTGCCTAAATTAAGTATTTAATATTCATCGTTTGTTTAACGGCATAACCCTTTAACTATTTTCATTAAACTTAAATCATAAAGCTACCCACAATATAATATTCCAGTATTTCTCACGGAAAGATGATGATTCAATAAAATTTTTCACTAACCACTCATGTTTTTACATATGTGTTTCCATATTTTAATTAATTTATCGCATTTAACTTAAAGTTTGAAGGTTGAGTATATAAAACAGAATCTTTATGAGATTATATGTAATAAATATAAACTCTTAAGGATAATATATGCTACACTGGGTTACCTGCTCATTTGAGATATTAAACCTTCCTCAAACAACATAATTCACCTTCAGAAGTTGGGATATTTGAAAACTATACAAACGCGTTGCCATATTACACTGTGTAACAAAGTTTTAATTTTGTCTTTTTTTGTCTTTGGTCAGTAAGTGTTATTTTCTACTTGCGTGATAAGGAAATCATCGTACGTTTAAATAGATAATTATTTAGTATAAGCGTACAATGGATGAACAGTGGATTTATTCTCGGAAGTTTCAAAATTATTAAAATCAACTTCCTTAATCAAGGTAAAAATATTTCTGCAGAAGATTTGGCTATAAGCATTGTGTAAAGAGAAAAAAAAAACTGGACAAAGACATTATATAACATTATATCATTTATAAAATGTGATATGAACATAACCATAAATATCATTAGCGAAGCAATTTTTTGCTTTACTAATTATATTTATGGTTATATTTATATCACAACCTTTATAAAAGATGTAATGCTATATATACACGTGTTTGTTCATCTCTTGTCTTTTTAAACTTTTATATATATAAAAATGAGTTTCCTACTGCAACGCCAGTAAAAGTGTAAGTAGTAGTAAAACAAAACAATTAGGTAATGGAATATTATGTCCCCTCTATTTGCAAACAATTGTATAGAAAAAAAAAAACTCACATTCCACCAGAAAGACGATTACAAATACGAAAATCGCATTATTAACACTGGTTATTTCGGACACAGAGTAATACAGTCTTTATTCACTATATTTTAATTTCATCTAATGAGGAAATAATAATGATAATTGTTTCAGAGTAAATAAATATGTCACATTTCATTAACGTTGAAAAACAAACTTAAACATAAAAAATAATTTAAATTCGATTTACTCAGTATATACAAATCTAAATTACTTTAAAAAATAAAACAACAAAACTACAACAAAAAGAGTTACGATTTAAATCTGGAGAGAGAAAGTAACATTCTAAACGGACAGATTAATAGCAATGCTTTCCTTTCCAAATAATTATCTCGTACTTTACAGCTTTTATAGCCATTGACGATGCGTTAAATTCTCGCTCTTTTTTATATTTCCTTTTTGTGGTGTGTAATTTTTGTACTGCTGGTTTAATGTTCTGTAATAATTCAGATTCTTGATTGCCCCTTTTGCATAGATATTTAAAACCTTAATAGGATGGAACCGAGCTTTGATTTTAATTTTCTTCGAATAAAAACGTTAATATTTATCGATATACTAGCTCTACGGGAATGAAGTACGACGACCATATTATCGGGGATATATTTGGTATAACAGATCATTTTAGGCCAGGTGTTGGGTTACTATGCAAAATTACTGACGATGTATTTCCATACAGCTAACGATATAATCAATTACAAGTATTATTATTATCATTATTGAGTGAGAGATCAGTGCATGCCACCAAAGTGACACTAGCGTAAAATATACGAAGCCCAGTACACCCATCATGACTACTCGTCTGATAAGAGTACACCAGGCACATGCGTCACAACCATATGTACGCGACATGGTAATCTTATATCAAAACCTAGCAGGTGGGGCCTAGTTAGAATTTTCTTCAGATCGAGTAGCCCTTCCCGCTCAAACGGTCCTTGAATAAGAGTCGTTAAAGATGTTGAACAAAATACCCATGTTTCCAAAGGTAAGTTATTCAAACCCCCAAGAATTCCTCTCAACACATGGTTATGATGCTCCCCCACTACTTCTGCTCATGATTAGAGATGCACATATTGTCAGCCACCAAGGTACATGCTCAACTGTTTAAGGTCAAACAACTAAAA
>NC_068997.1:1341354-1344827 GCF_001194135.2 Octopus bimaculoides
ATATATATATATATATATATATAAAACATCTAGTAGGATTGTCAACCAAGACTGCAGAGTTCTGACTATTCTTAAGTTGAGCCTGTTCCCTTTGCATTTCTGTGTGTTGGGGACCACGATCTTGATTCTCACTAGGAGACAGGTGGGCATCAGTTGGTCCCATATCTTCATCCAAATATTGCTCCGGAGTTAAGTACCGATTTGCGGTTCATTCGTCTTCATCCTAAGCATGGAGCTGTTGGACACTGACAGGTTGTCCCCACTGTGACTAAGGATTCCTATCTATCCTAGGTTTAAATCAGAGTGTTCCTTCTCCTAGACAGGCTGCCGACCAAGGCTAAGAGTTCTGTCAAACTGTTTTCGGAATGACCATTGACTCTTCTGAGTTCCTCTGCACTTTGCCAGGTTTTGTTTTTAATCCCACATGGCGTCTAAAATCCACCCTCCTCACAAAGCAAGCTTAGTGGGGTTGCCGGTTCAGTCACCGACGACTCGACGGTTTCACAATGCCGCTTGTTAATCATTCTGGGTATAATTATAATTTCACTATCATAACTTCACTACTACTACTACTACTACTACTACTACTATAGTCCCTATCTTATTATTTACTTGTTCACTACCTTAGTTTCACAATTATTACTCTACATATATTATTACTAGAACGCTGAGAGGTCCTGATATTGTTTCCCCTGATTTCTTTAGCCGAATAATGGCAGATTCACGGCTGTTGGTTTAGCTACTGCTGACAGTGCAGCGTTAAATAGAAAAGTGGTTTTGTTGTGTCTACTAATATAGGGTGTTTGATTGACTGGCGGTGGATTGGGGGCGAGCGGTAGGGGATTTTCGAGAGTAGCGTCGACAAGTTGGAACTAGCATAGCTAAGATATTATAATTTATAAACAACATCTCAATGTTAAAAAAAAAAATCTATAGTGTAAAACACCACATCGTATTTTCGATAAAGGAATATATCTGTGGAAAATCACATCGTACTTAAGATATTAAAAAATAATCTATAAACACCTCAAGGTTCTAGCAAACATAGAAGGTAATGGAAAAGCTTACACATTTTTGAGGAAAGCTGTTAAATCCCATCCTATCGTGTGACTGCCTACAGCAGCACTGAGAATCAATTGGAAGAGGAGGGGGTAGCGAGAGTGGGGACGAAGAGGAAGCAGGCAGGTAAGCTCGCCAAAATTCCAGCGTGGGGATGAATTTGTGTATAGAAATCTAGATTTTGTGGGGAGGACCTAGCATAGCTAAGATTTTAAAATTTAGGAAATTATTGACAGTAGCGTCGTAGTTGGCACTAGGATAGCAAAGATAAAGAAATTTATAAGCAACATCTCAAAGTTTTATTATTATTATTATTATTGTTGTTGTTGTTGTTGTTGTTGTTGTTGTTGTTGTTGTTGTTGTTGTTGTTGTTGTTGTTGTTGTTGTTATTATTATTATTATTATTATTATTATTATTATTATTATTATTATTATTATTATTATTATTATTTTATGCTTGACTTTTGCTTTGCATTTGTACAAGCTGGCGCCAAGTCTCACCCAGACACCTCAAGAGAAAGTTAGAAGTTCATGTTAGTGTTATGCCTAGGGTGCCATATATTTGATTTTGTGCATAGTATTGTTCTAGATTATTATTATTATTATTATTTTATGTTTGACTTTTGTTTTGCATTTGTACAAGTTGGATCCAAGTCTCACCCAGAGACCTCAAGAGACAACAAGTTAGAAGTTCATGTAGGTGTTATGCCTAGGGTACCATATATTTGGATTTGTACAGTTTTGTTCAAGTGAATGTTTAAGAAACCATAAGAAAATTATGTTTGCTTTAAAATTTGAGATCACATAGACAGTATTTTACGTAGGATATGGGCAGTTCCCATTATTATTATTATTATTATTATTATTATTATTATTATTATTATTATTATTATTTTACATTTGACTTTTGCTTTACATTTGTACAAGTTGGCTCCAAGTCTCACTAAGAGACCTCAAGAGACAACAAGTTAGATGTTCATGTTGATGTTATGCCTAGGGTGCCATATATTTGATTTTGTACATAGTGTTGTTCTAGAGAATGTTTAAGAAACCATAAGAAAATTGTGTTTGTTTTAAAACTTGAGATTACATAGAAAGTATTATTATTATTATTGTTGTTGTTGTTGTTGTTGTTGTTGTTGCTGTTTATTATTATTATTATTATTATTATTATTATTATCATTATTATTATTATTTTTATTATTATTATTATTATTATTATTATTATTATTATTATTATTGTTATTATTATTATTATTATTATTATTATTACGGCGGCGAACTGGTAGAATCGTCAGCACGCCGGGCGAAATGTTTAGCGATATTTTGTCTGTCGCTACGCTCTGAGTTCAAATTCTACCGATGTCGACGTTGCCTTTCATCCTTTCGAAATCGATTAAATAAGTACCAGTTACGCACTGGGGATCAATGTAATCGATTAGTCCTTTTCGCCAAATTTCAGGCCTTGTGCCTATATTAGAAGGAATTATTATTATTATTATTATTATTATTATCATTATTATTATTATTATTATTGCCTTTGCACAGCTTTTAACGCTGGAGATGTACTGCGGTGTCAGCTGTTCACTACCAGTGAACTAAGGTAACGCCTCTTATTTTGCGAGCACCTTCCGGAGTATTCGAGCGGTTTCAAGCATTGCTGTTTTCTACAAGTGCTCCACCCTTATTGCAGCCCCTATTTGTTCCACGTACTTCTCAAGATTTTTGCTTACTGTTCCCAGGGCTCTGACAATTATTGGTACTACTACCACTTTTTTCATCGACCACAACTGCTTAACCTCCCAAGCTAACCTGTCACATCTATCGACTTTTCTTTCTTCCTTATCGCATACCTTGCAGTCAGCCGGGCATGCTTCATCTATGATCCAGCACATTTTGATTTCTTTCCCAATTAAGACTATGTCCGGCTTCCTATTCTCTATCTCATGGTCGCACCGAATCATAAAATCCCATCGGATCTTTGAATTATCGTATTATCAGTTTCGATGGTTTGATAATGTTTCAGCATGTCTCTTGATTTTTAAGAATCACATTATTTGATATTTATAAAAATTGTGGATCAAACTTGTTTATGATCTATTAACCGAAAAAGATGTTTGTTTATACATGATAATAATATCTAAGCTTTATACCACGGGTTCTTAACATGACACTTGTAAAAAAAAAAATGCAATTACAAAATAAAAGCAAATGTTAACGCTACAATTCAGAATGAGTGGTTTTGTGGGATATGAAGCGGGATCAATAAGTATAGAAATTGGTAAGCAGTGATAAGAAAGTAGAATGAGTGGTTTTGTGGGATATGAAGCGGGATCAATAAGTATAGAAATTGGTAAGCAGTGATAAGAAAGTAGAATGAGTGGTTTTGTGGGATATGAAGCGGGATCAATAAG
>NC_068997.1:1344960-1346429 GCF_001194135.2 Octopus bimaculoides
CAGAATGAGTGGTTTTGTGGGATATGAAGCGGGATCAATAAGTATAGAAATTGGTAAGCAGTGATAAGAAAGTAGAATGAGTGGTTTTGTGGGATATGAAGCGGGATCAATAAGTATAGAAATTGGTAAGCAGTGATAAGAAAGTAGAATAAAAAAAAGCTAAAGGTATAGGGCGATACTTTTGCCTCTTTTCATAAACTTCTCATTATTTGACCATACTCTCATTAAGAGAATAACAAATATAATTAGAAAAATTACTGCTTTTTCTCAAGGGCTCGCGTCCCCCTTGGATATTACTGATGCCCCACCCCCTAAGGTGCGCACTCCCCCGGTTAAGAATCACTGCTCTAATGTAATCAGATGGAGGTCGGGACAAGGCACGACGGTCAAGTGGTAGTAGATGACGGATGCGCTTTACACGTCAGCCACCTCTGCCCGATCTTCCAGAGAAAACTTCCGATTGACCCATTTCAGGGTAAGTGTAGTTACCTTGCTCGTTACCTTGTCCAAGTGTTTGTCTATCTAGAGGTCTGGACTAAACCAGATTCCGAGTAATTTAACCGATCCATCAGTCCAGTGCCCAACGACGCAGTTGGATGGTATGGCCTTGCTTCTCCTGGTACCGCCTCGTAGTCCCTGAGGTGCGGATCATTTCAATCTGTTTATTTTCCAACGCCAATACGGTTATGTCGTCGGCATATGCCGAAACTGATCTTCCACAACCTAAGTCACGTAGGATGCCCCACAACGTCTCCAGCTTGTGTGGTATTGACTCGAGAGTCAGCGCAGACAACAAGGGCGAAAGGGGACAACCTTGGGAGACCAAGCACATGATGTTGAACGGTTCTGAGAGATGACAGTTCACTTTGAACACTGAACAGGTGTTGCTGTCGATTGTAGTGATCCAGCCCTTGAATACGAGTCCTAAACGGGCTGCCTTGAGGACCGCCGCTAAGTGTTCTCTAAGAGTTAGTTTTAAATCTATGCATTTACGCTATCGCCTGCAAATAACAAGCAAGTTTTCTTTTACCTCACTGTGAGGTACCCAGCCATTCAAGGCACCCTACTTGTTAATATGCCTAGATACTAATGAATCATGTAACTAACCACACACACATACGTATATATATATATCTATCTGTGTGGGCGTGTGCATGCATGTATGCCTATGATTAGTGTATGCAGTGTGAAACAGATGAGGCGGCAGTGATTGTTTGTCTAATTACAAATCTGCATCGTTGCAACCATAGTCGTTATTAACCAATCTTTATCGATCGTTCCCCGTTGGTGCAATAAAGGGATACGACTTTCGCGTTGCACAGCGAAGGTTTCTATGTTTATAAACAAATGCAAATACACATACTCCCCATGCACACACGCATGTACGAATGCATGTATGTATGTATATATATATATATATATACACACACACACACACACACACACACACACACACACACACACACACA
>NC_068997.1:1346573-1347865 GCF_001194135.2 Octopus bimaculoides
TATATATATATATATATATATATATATTTATTTATTTATATCGGTTGTTATACGTTCATATACTTAAGTCATTTGAAAATTTCCTGTGTGCCTGTGGGAATATATACACGTGTGTTTATGGTATATCTTTGTATGTGCGTTTGTGACTACGTTCGCCTGCCTATATATAGAGTTTTAGTAGTTATGTTCATTAAGAAAGCGTTATAAAAGTCGGTTTTGCAACTCATTAGAAAGGTTTCGTTTGTTAATCAGGTACCCGAGCTTCTAATTACACCAACCAGTATATTTGTTACGAATAATTAACAACCGCATTGTACAATAGCCTGGAGAATTTAATTAACAAAAGATCCATCTAGCATAATAGAAAAGAAATAATTGATGTTTGCAAAGAATTAAAGTTATTTTATACCTTGAAATTAAGCAAAATCCTCACGTGTATTGGCAAAAGCAAATTCTTAAGAGGAGAAAGATTTGAAAGAAAATCTTGTTTTGTATTATAGAGAGATGAAGTGAGAGGGAGGGAGAGAAACAGGGGGAGAGAGTCAAAGAAAGATGGGGAGAGGGAGATAGAAGGGGAGAGAGACTGAGAAATCATAGAACTCGACAAAATGAGTTCTTGCGAAAAGCTTAGAGATGTCAGTTACTCGAGTTTATATCGAAACAGATAAGTTATCTGTCTTTCCTAATATAGAAGATTCAACAGGTCCCTTTACAGGGGACTTTGTAGAAGGATCTGATTAATCATGCTGCAGAAAGTAGTAAATAATTTAACGTCTTGCCACTCTGGGAGTGAGGAAAAGGAAAAAAAAAAGTGGTGTTATCGCAGTCGTGGGTCAGCAAATGGAAGTCTGTCTACTAGATTGTATTTCCGGGTGAGATATGCAGAGCTTCGTATGTTCTCTCCTAGTTGTGGGTAACTCAAAATAGGATTAAAGTCTGAATGTGTTATGTCTGCAAGTCGATTTCGGTTTCCACAGCAAAGCACCTCAGTTGTGTCAATTCAGTGCTATTGAGATAGGTTTTGAGAAGGAACATAGATAGGGATCAACAATATCATTCTGAGACTCCTATTTCATAAGCTGGAAAATAAATAGTCGTGACAGTGTGGTAAAAAGCTTGCTTCTCAAACACATGATTTCGGGTACATTCCCACTGCATGGGACCTTGGGTAAGTGTCATCTACTATAGCTTTGGGTCGACCAAAGACCTTAAGTGGATTTGGTAGACGGAAACTGAAAGAAGTCCATCGTATACACACACACACACACACACACACACACACACGTATATAT
>NC_068997.1:1348107-1352356 GCF_001194135.2 Octopus bimaculoides
TTAAAAGTATTTATTAACTTAATCAGTTTTACTTATTTAACAAGATTTTCAAAAGTAAAGTGTGTTGCTTTGTGTATCCTGTGTGGTGTCAAAAATTAGTTTACATTAATGTATATACATTATTTTTGAAAATCTTAAATAAATGAAACCGGTTAAGTTATTAAATACTTTTAAAATACTCCTGCATTTTCAGATTCTTTTCCTTATATTTTTACTCGTGCGGTAACCCCCAACTTTACGTTATTTTATGTATATATGTATGCATGTATATGTGTGCGTGTGTGTGTTTCTTTGTGTTTGTGTTTGTCCCACCCATCACTGCTTGACAACCGGCGCTGATGTGTTTACGTTCGGCAACAAAAACTGGTAGGATTAGTCCTGGGGGTCGATTGTTCGACTCCAACCCTTCAAGGCGATGTTTCCGCATGGCCACAGTCAAACGACTGAAACAAGTAAAAGAATAAAAAGAATAGCTAAATAAAATAAATTATTGGTATCAAATTTTGGCACAAAGCCAGCAATTTTAGGGGAGGCATTAGGTCAATTACAGTGATCCCAGTCCTCAACTGGTACTTATTATATCGATCCGAAAGATGAAGCGCAAAGTCCACTGCTGTGGAATTTGAACTCAGAAGGTAAAGACTAACGAAACACCGTTAAGCATTTGGCTCGACGCGCTGACGATTCTGCCAGCTCACCGCCCTAAAGAAATAAAAAAAATGATATTTGGCGCAAAAATCGTTTACTGGACGAAGACAGAATTAGCAAGTTATGAAGAGAGGAAGCTATGCAGAGAGACATAACAATATCTATCTATCTATCTATCTATCTATCTATACACACACACACACACACATATATATATATATATATATACACACACGAATATATTGACGTCTAAATTATGCAAAAATGGAAATAACACTGACATTTCATTTTAAAAGATATTTTTATCAAGATTATATAAAAAATATCTTGAAATACTACAATTAATTCAATAAAATCGCCATTGGCTTCAACCATGGCTTCCAGATGACTTCAGAATCTCCTCCAGCTCTTCTGGACGGTTTCCTTGTTTAAGTTGGCGAATTTTGCCATAATCCTTGCCTTCAGTTCATCTTTGGTGTTACAAGAAGTATTTATGGTCTCTCGCTCAATTGCACCCCACACATAATAATGAAGGCGGTAGCAGTCAGGGAAGTTAGGTGGGGCCGGATGTTAGGGGTGATGTGGTTGCAGAAAGTATCTGATAGTCATGACTGGGTTCTCCTGTTTGTGTGGCATGATGCAGAGTCCTGTTGCAATACATAGGTTCTTCCATAGGGACATGATGTTGGTCTCCGTGTTGAGTCTGAGGCCGTGTGGAAAGAGGAATGGAGGCATAACGTCGCCATCACTAGTGATCCGTCCGAACACCATTATGTTGACTGGATGCTTGATTTTTATCATTCTCGGTACATGTTTTGAGGACACGGCAAGCCAACGGCTGTTCCGTGTGTTCACAATCTGTTCGTATTGGAGCTTTCTGCTTGAATGCCAAGCAGTACAGCATGTCGTTTCTAAATTACTGGCAGAGTGAATTGCGTCATAGTGTTGTTTTTCTCACAGACGGTCCCCAACCGACCCTACTATACTGTTTAGTCAACAAAACTATAAACAAACAAGGCGCATGCGTGATATTGAACATATAAAATGGCAACAAATTACTCATCGCACTATATATATATTGTAGGAAAGTGTGCGTGTGTGTGTGTATGTGTGTGTGTGTGTGTGAGAGAGAGAGAGAGAGAGAGAGAGTGAGGAGATAAATATACAGCATATATACACTACATTACACACACACACACACACACACACACACACACACACACACACACACACACATATGGGTGTGTAGGCACATATATGCAAGAGACTAAATATGACCAAATGCAGAACATATGTAAAGTGATATACAAATTAATGTAGTATATATCAACATATGTAGTGAGCTGTGTTAACATATGGAGTGTGACACTACCAATGCATATAGCGGAATATATCAACATATGTATCGATATTTACCAACATACGTAAAGAAATATATAAAATCAGTAATAGGAGTATATATCGATTATATGTTCCAACTGAATTGGTTATGTTTATCACCTGTGGTGAGTTTTTGGAGAAAACATAACATAAAATAGAAATCTTCATATATTGTATGTAGTAGAAATTTAGTGGAGATATTATAATTAGTGCTGCTCGAGTTCAAACGACAAATATAAATGATAGGCCCGATAATATGTAACATAGATGAGCAGTAAAGATATATATATAATGTACAGATTTTTGTTAAAATTCACATTAGTGGCTTTTGAGTTGTATACAGGATATACAGAAGAGTAGAGCTGTTTGACATGCACACAGAGGTACAGCTGTTTCGTGGGTATATAGAAGTACATTGTTTCGTTGGCATACAGGAGTACAGCTGTTTCGTGGGTGTATAGGGGTACACCTGTTTAGTAAGTACATTGGAATAGAGCCATTTAGTGGGGATGCAGGAGTACTGCTGTTTCCAAATTGGAATATTCATAGTTTTAGAGAACAATAAAATCATAAAGCTGAAAGACAGAATACTAAATGAGTTGACAGTGGGAAGCTTGAAACCAATATGTACAGAAGATGTGTTAGTGATCGGTGGAAGGCGGTTGTGAAAAGAATATTGGGATTTATAGTGGAAAGGTAGATGTTTGTGGGCTGCGTCTCAGTGGCAAAGGAGGGAGTGTCAGTTATTTTGCAAAAAATAAAATAAAAAAAGCACATTTCAGTATATTAACAGAATACTTTTGACTTGTTAAACGAATTCCCGAAGGAATTTCTGGGATCATAATAAACGCCTTAGCTTACGAAGTTCCTGATGTCACCACCACTCTGGAAATTTGTGGAAATTTGGAATAAATATTAACGGCTTGGGACAAAATGTTTGAGCTTCTCTATCCCCTGGGAATGTACAATTTAATGAAGATATTACCCCAATCTGGGTTACCTAATTATTGTCAACATTTTTCGTGACGGTTTTTAATAATAATATCCTATTATACATAGTTCAGAATCGATTTTTTTTGGTTAAACATTTAATTCTTTGAGTTTGCTTCCACTGCAAGGTAGCGTAAAACATATTTTTCAGCTATTCTCGAGTTGACCAAAACCTTGTGAGTGAGCTCTGGTAAACAGAAATCGTGTGGAATCCTGTCAGAATAACTATTGCTGTTATTGGGAAGTGCACATTATCGGTTACCATGTTTAACAGTTCGAGCTGGTCCTTATGTGTCTTTAGTGAGGTGGACCTTTCTAACCATTCTAGGCAAGTCTATGGCCTGAGGATAACAACCTCCCGTCTTCTTTACAATCCCTGAATCTGTGAAAGGAGTGATGGATATTGTCCTTCAGATTTTAACTAATTCATTTGAAAATAATACAAAACCATTTCTTATTACTGAACTACCAAGTGTATCAACCTGTTTTATGTCTTTTAAACTTTGCCATTTTCTAAATCTGAGCTTTCTTGTTATTGTTTCTAAATCACGGCCTCCAGTCATTCTTGCTCGAACTATGTAAACTACTATATTTTTTTATTTGTATATGGTGGTGGAGATAATGTTTTAAATGTACTCGATGTTACAACCTAATTAAGTTAAATACTAACTAGTATTTCGTTTATCGACTCAGGAGAAATAAAATCAAAAGTCGACCTCGGTTGGTTTCGAAATGTACTTATAAAGACAAAATCAATCACATTTAGTAATGGACTATGGCGTTACTATATCGTCTCGAAATGAAATATTTTCTTATTAATGCAAGGTTAATGTGTGTGTATGGGAGTCGGTGAGCCAGTGAGGGTGGTTGTTGTGTTTCGCTACATGTGTGTGCAAAGCTCTACATGGACGAAAGTACGTGTGAGTGTGGTGACTGTCTACCAGTAAGAGTGTGAGTGTTATGTGTTACTGTAAGTGTGCATGTTATGTGTTTCTGTGTAGGAGTGTGGTACAAGTGTGGATGAACGTATGTGTATGTCTGTGTGTGTGTGTGTGTGCATGTGAGTTTATAGTGTCTATGTCAGGAGTGTGGATGGAGGTGGTTTATGTATGCGTACGTGAATATGTGTAAATATATGGATGTAACTGTGTATGTGCTTGGATAAGTATATGTATTGATGCATGTGTGTGTGTGTGTGTAGACGCTTGTGTACATATATAGCAATGTGCAA
>NC_068997.1:1355026-1361173 GCF_001194135.2 Octopus bimaculoides
TACTTATCTATTCACAGATATAAATAATTCAAAGGAATTTTCGCAGATTTCTATTTAAGTGCTAATATCGAATTATCATGTGAAATATCATAGCAATATAATAGATTTTGGTTGGCTAAACACAAAGATTTTATTTCAGAAGACAGGGAGAAGTGATATTGTGATAGGGCCGCAAGTATGACTATGTGGTTAAAAAGTATACATTGTAAGTACGTACTTCAAGTTTCGATTACACGGTGCGACACTTTGTGCAGTTACCTTGGCAATATATTCTGGTTGACCTCAAATGGTGTTGGCGGAGTTTGGTAGATGGAAACTATGTTGACCATCTGAGATTGTTGCTAGAACTTCAGCAACAAAATAAACAACACACACATACACACGCACGCGCACACACACACACACACACACACACACACACACACACACACACACACACACACGCATATATATGGAGAGAAGAAGTGTATTCTCACGCAGGAAAGAATATAGGAGAATCTATTTGGGATCCCAAAACGTGTAGTCATTTTAAAATTTTGTTTTATAATCATTAAAATACCAAACCAGTTTCGACAATTTTTGTATATTAATGATAAAAATGCAGAAAAAAAAAATAATGGTTTAGGAAAATTTAAAGTTACAAGGGAAAATTTACAAGTTTGTGTGTATCTGTATATCCTCAAAAACGAGAATGCGGGAAAACCCGAGAATACCGAAAAAGCAGAGCTTTGCGAACGTAGTTGATACCTTCTGCACTAAGTTGCACCCAATTCATGCACTCACATTGTTGCACTAAATAAAATGTTGTAAAGAATTTATCGATTTGTTGATAATCTTCAGTCATGACGCTTCTAGGCCCAAGCATTACTGTGTAGCTTCCTAACCAAATGGTTTCGGGTACAGATCCATTGCGTTGCACTTTGGCCAAGTGTCTTCTACTATAGTCTCGGGCATACCAAAGCCATGTGAGTGTATTTGTCAGACGAAAACTCTTAGAGATGTACTCTACCTGTGTGTGTTTCTGTATGTCTTTGTATTTATCTTCCGCCATTACTTGACTACAGGTGTTTGTTTGTTTATATTACTGTAATTTTGCGGTTCAGAAAAAAGTGGCACATAGAATAGATACCGGGACAACACAGATAAGTACTGTGGATGATGCATTCGACTAAGTACTTCAAAGCGGTGCTGCAGTATGGTCACTACCCAGTAACTGAAACCAGTAACAGATAAATTATAATATTCACCAATTATGGTGGGAAATAACTAAAGGCGACATAACGAAGGGTAATTGGTAAGAGAATGGCTTCGATGATTTGCAGACTTATATATTCTTTTCTACTCTAGGCACAAGGCCCGAAATTTTTGAGGAGGGGGGGCACACAGACACACAGACACAGGCACACACACACACCCACACACACACACACACAATATACGATGGGATTCTCTCAGTTTTCATCAACCAAATCCACTCAAGAGTTTGGTCGACCCGAGGCTATAGCAGAAAACACATGCCAAAGATGCCCCGCAGAAGGTCTGAACTCGAAATCGTTTGGTTGGGAAGCAAGCTTCTCAATCGCATAGCCACGTTTACGTCTATACATAGAATTCCAAAAAAAGTCTTTTGAAAATATGACCCAGCAAAAAATATTTACTTTATTCAATGAGGTTGTTAAAAATCCATAGAAATTTAAGTGACAGAGTTTGTAGACCATTTGGGAATTTAATTATTCATCGTGCCATTCACTACGCAACATCAGTGTCTGTCTACATTCTCCATTAACTCAAATTCTATCATCATTACTGTTACCTTTTATCTTTTACTTGATTCCGGTATTAGACTGCGGCCATTCTGGGGCACAGCCTTGGAGAATCTTTTCTTCGAACGAATCACCCCCAGAGCTTATGCTTTTTAAAGCATGGTACTTATTCTAACGGCCGTCTTTTTCTGAACCGTTAAGTTACGGG
The DNA here is from genome assembly GCF_001194135.2 of Octopus bimaculoides. Lineage (NCBI taxonomy): Eukaryota > Metazoa > Mollusca > Cephalopoda > Octopoda > Octopodidae > Octopus > Octopus bimaculoides. Next base: position 1,356,998 of record NC_068997.1, read on the forward strand.
CACGTAAACACACCAGCACCAGTTGTCAGGCAGTGGAAATGAACACGGTACCATATGGTTGGGAAGCCATCTTCTTACCACACAACCACTCTTGTTCATCTGGTCCATTTCCTACATTGGTGTCTGCCTGTACCCACCGTTAGCTTTACTACTACTACTACTACTGCTACTACTACTACTACTACTACTACTACTACTACTACTACTACTACTACTACTACTACCACCACCTCCACCACCGCTACCACCCTACCACTGCTACTATTATTGTACTATAAGTCTGTTCTATTCACTATAGTACGTCGGTGTTCGTCTATACCCATGTTGGTCTCTTTTTACTTGAACAGTTTTTGTAGTTATAACAAATGGGAAACGGTGGCTGATCAGTAATTGAAATCTCCTTCATCTCTTGGAGAGTAGGGGAAACCCTATATGGTACCTTATGAATCTCACACTGTATAGTGTCACTGACTCTGAAAAACAGACTGGAATTTTTTCCCGTTATTTCAGTGGTACTGTGTTAACTAGCACAGAACGAGGATCTTTTCCCTTTCGAACGGCACATCGAGAAATTATTTTTTTGTAATTAAACACTTTCAAACTTCGGACACTGGTAGAATGTGTCGTACAAAGCATCTTTTACTCTAAGTGTTGTTGAGAAAAGTTTATATTTTAAAAGTTACTTCGTGTTAAAGTTGTATTTCGGTAATTTCAACCAATCAATGACGTGTATTCAGCTGAATAAAATTTCTGCCGTTGTTTGTCAACAACAACTATCGGCGGTGTATATCTCGTTTGTCACTGTTATTTATGACATCCGGGTTTTAGAGTTAGGGTTAGGGTTAGGGTTTTAGGCTCAGGGATAGGGTTTTAGGGTTAGGGATAGGGTTTTAGAGTTAATGTTAGGGTTTTGTGGTTAGAGTTTTAAAGTTAGGGTTAGGGTTTTAGGATTAGAGTTAGGGTTTTAGAGTTAGGGTTAGGCTTAGGGTTTTAGGGTTAGGGTTGGGATTTTAGGGTTAGGGTTTTAGGGTTAGGGTTGGGATTTTAGGATTAGGGTTACAGTTAGGGTTAGGGTAGGGATTTTAGGGCTAGAGTTACGGAAAAATGTGAAAAATGAAGAAATTGGAGGGGGAGGGGGGGGGCAAACATTTCTTTCCGAAAATAGTAGCTGAAAAACAGGAAAAAAAAAAAGTAAAAGCAGTAGAAATGCACGAACGATTGTGGTGGTGCCATGAAGTAAACATGCTTCAGATACACTCGTTTATTCCTACAAACGTAACTGAGATGAACTATGTCATAAATAGGTATCAAATGAAATATACACCGCCAGAATTTGTTGTTAACAAACAACAGCAGTAATTGTTTTCACCTCAATAGACGTCATTGATTGGTTGAAATTTCTGAAATGCAACAACTTTAACACGAAATAACTTGGAAAATACACAATTTTCTCAAAAACGCCAAGAGTAAATGATGTTTTATGTGACACATTCTACCAGTATACGAATTTTGAAAGTGTTTAGTTACAAAAGATTACTTGTTAAATGTGCCGGCCAAAGGGAAAATATCCCAGAACGATTAAAGGCAGTGTTTACCTTGGGGATATTTGAACTCAGAATACAAAGAGCGGGAACAGTCACCAGAAGTTATTTTTTACACGGCAACGATTCAGTCAACCCTCCGACAGGACGAACAAATTAATTCTACTTTTGGCATTCTGTCGATTACAACAAGGTCCCAGTTGATCCGATCAACAGAACAGCTTGCTTGTGAAGTTAACGTGCAAGTGGTTGAGCTGCTCACAGACAAGCGTAACCTTAACGTAGTTCACGGCGAAATTCAGCGTGACAGAGTACGTCAAGGCTGGCCCTTTAAACTACAGGTACAATTCATTTTTGCCAGCTGAGTGGACTGCATCAACGTGAAATATAGTGTCTTGCTCACGGACACACCACACCGTCGGGAATCGAACACACGGCCTTACGCTCGTAAGCCAAATACCCGAACCACTAAGCTACGCGCCTTCATTAATGTTATAATTATGATGAATTAAATTATGTCTACCGCTATATTCACTCAGTCAGTCCTCCATGTCGCTACCGGACGTAGTTGAATATAGCCGAAGACTGAAAGTGAAGGTTTTACAACATTTTCTGAATTGCTTTGTTGTGTTTGACTGGCTGAAATGTGATCCAACGGTTTAAAACTGAATTGTAAAGGGTAAACTGTTTTATTATCTTTCATAAATGTCATTCTATGTATCTCGATAGAAACGTTAAGAGCGGACATTAAATACTTCTCTTATATTACAAAAGATGCCTTTTAGCAGCTTTAATTCACTTGTATTTCTTTCATAATGCTCTGTAAACATTCCACTACAGAAGACTTAGGTTCTAAGGGTCAGTTGTCTCCATTTGTAACGATGTCTTTAGATTGAAATTAAAAAAAAAATCTAAACATAAAAACGAAAAAATCACGGAATGTTTCAGATCCATGCTTCAGGTAAATTCTGTGATATTAGAAGAGAGCACAAAAGAGGAAAGACCCTTAACATTTAAAATTCACGGCCAAATGATCCTCTGCAGTGTATGCACTTGCTTTCTTTACCCCTGGTCTTTATCTTTCAACAAATTAAAATCCATTGATGATTCGATGTTCACTCATATTCAATATATTATCGATATTATCCGAATTTTTGACGTCAAAATTTCTCTCCAAATGTTGTTATAATCTATTTAGTTCGCCATTAATGTAGCAGATTGCTTTAATGTTATTTGACCTCGAGAACGTTCTCTCCGCTTCAGGTCACTGCTGGACTGGAACTCTGGCTTCACACCTTCGCTTAACATTTATTCTTGTGAAACGGATTCAAACAAATCGATAAATTTTATTATCCGTACTTCCACTTTCTACCTCTCTTCGAACATTTCTATCTATCTATCTATCTATCTATCTATCTATCTATCGCTTTTTCTTTTTAATCTCTCTCTATATTGTACCTCCTCTCTCTCTATTTCTCTCTCTCTCTCTCATATTAAAATATTCACATTAATCTCTTGTTACTTCATTTAGTTATTCTAATAACTACGTGTGTTGTTGTCATGTTCTCACAAATCTGATTGCTGGTCTCTCACGATAGCCAACACTATTGCAACAATGTGCCAACACAAAGTTGGTTTTATTGCGACTATTGTTTATTATTATTATTGTTATCATTGATGTTGTTGTCGTTGCTGGTTGCCATGTTTGCTGTTGTTGCCGATGACGACGATGCTGCTGCTGGCAATGATGGTTATGATGGTTATGATGGTTATGATGGTAGTGGCGGTGTCGGTGCCTCTGACATTATCGTTGAAGTGGATGCAACTGTGTTTAGACCGGAGAATTGTTAATATAATTTGACACAGATCGGAACTAAGCGTGCTCATCAATAAATACCAGAGGATCTCTTTATCGGAAATGTTTATCATACGTGTGTATGTTTGTGTGTGTGTTTGTATGTGTGAGTGAATATGTGCGTGAATGTGTCGAAGATGTGTGAGCAATGTTTCTCTTAATGTTTGTCTGCGAATTGTGTGTGTTCTGAGACTGCAAGTGGGAGACTGCAAGTGGCACCATAACAAAAATGGCAGCTATGCTCTTCCTGGCTTACTGTTAATTCACACTTTCGTTGTGATTCTGTAGAAGACGAATACCATTATAGATAATACGCCAAAGACAAATCGAATTCCGACATATAAAGACATCCATTTTCTTAGATTAGTTAACCGTGATTTAATAGTGATCAGCTTAGCTTTAAATTTAGTATTTTCTTACCGAGTATATTGTCGTGTGCCGAGCTGTTCATAATGTATTTGATTTATACAAACATAATTATATGTAGTTTGTCATAAATGATACATGCATACATACAGACATACACACGCACATACACGCACGCGAACACATGCACACATACGCACATATGTATGTATAGGCAATCGTATAGAATCATAATATGCATGAATAAACTTATGAACATTTATGCATATAACATATGTCTATATATCTATACATATGGATATTTATATGTACACACGCATATATGCATTGATAGATTTACACGTCTCTCTCTCAGTCTCTCTCTCTATATATATACATGTATATGTATATGTATATATATATATATATATATAT
>NC_068997.1:1362558-1365700 GCF_001194135.2 Octopus bimaculoides
CGTGTGTCCGTGTGTAAGTAAATTTAAGTACACAAGGGTTATGTTTTCGCATAAAAACGTTTTACTGAAGGTGTTAGTACTTTTTACTTACAGAATGATATTTTTCACAAAAGTTTTGCTGGAAAGAAAGAAAGAACGAGAATCATACTTCTCTCCGTGAAGAGCATGAGTTCAAATTGCATAGAAGAGAAGTTTTTACAAAAAATATTTTATAAAACAATGTAAAAAAGTAAAACTCATTTTACTGACCGGTTTATGCTTTTCCGGTTTAACAAAGTGTTAAATTGAGTCTCATTGGATTTTCTTTTACCCATATCTACATACACACACGCAAAAGCTCGCACATTTAGGTATATATATATATGTATAAGTTTACTGACGGATATATTATTGTGATGATAGTTTACAAGATTTCGTAATTTCCCGAATCACCATTAGAACTCTTTAACTGATCCTTCTAGTAAAGGTACAATATGTATCGGTCAAATGCTGTGGTTGATTTATTCCATTACACTTGTAAAGGTGATTCGAAACATATCCGCTTGATACTGAATGAGACACCACCAGTAAAACACCATAGTTTCACGTGATCCGTCTACAAATTCACTAGTCAGCGTGAGACTGTAGCATGTCATGGTTTTCTCAAATGCTCTTCTTGTTTCCAATGAAAAAAATACCACTTTTGGCGCTTTTCTAAGGGCAGTGTTGAAGGCAGTCGAGCAACGCAGGCCATCTCTCTCTCTCTAGGCGAACAGTTCAGTGTGAACCCAGAACCATGTGGTTGGTGTCATACATAAATTATGGTAAGAAGCATGACTGTAAAAAAGATAAATCCACGTTTTGAATATATATATATATATATATTCTAAAATATACATGTAAAGGAAACAAAAAGAAGGCTGCGGGTTCCGGTTGTAAATTAATAAAAAGTAATTTCTGAAGGATGACATCTTGTATATGTGTCAAAACAGTTTAAATAAAAGACGCGCTTGACATCCACAATAAATCCTTTCCGTGTGTGAAAAGATAAACGTTTTACTATTATTGTTGTACGTGACAGTATTATGTTATATTACACCTTAGAAGGCAGTTTATAAAAACATCTCCCTATGACATCATCGAGAATCTATGACGTAATAGATTTGAATATCATGGGATGAACGCATTCAACATACAAAGATGCGAGTAACTTTAACGAAATACTATAACGTTCCCTATGAGGCTTTGTGGCTTTTGTCCCTGTGTTCTATGTTTGTAAACGCGAGCTGATGATGGTTGTATGTATGAATGTACGCAAGGTACATGAGTAAATATGCATGCGCCCAAAACACGTACACATATACAAAAATACGCTGGGATCTGGATATACATATGTATATATATATATATATATATATGCCTATGCCCTTGTTCACATGACAGTGTATATGTGTATACACACATGCATATACATATATTCAAAGACATACACATACACACACATATATATATATGTATATATATATATATATATATATATATATATATGTTATATATACACAGATATAAAATATGTATATATAAAAATATATATACGTATATATATGTGTGTGCGTATATGTGTGTTTATGTATATATACTTATATATGTATGTATATGTACATATAAAAATCGCAATATGATATTGACATACGCAACACACGCAAACACACATACTCACCGGCTCTCATACATGTATTACCTATTTTCCGATGTGCAGGGAATAATATTGGTTTTAATTGTAGTATTAATATTTCCTAACAAATTGAAAGCAATACTTTCTAACATCCGTCTTGAATGATTTTGTTTTCGTTGAAGTGGATTTAACTCTGGCAGAAAATCAATTCTATATACGCGTTTAGCAAAGTGAATATAGGTATGTGTATGAATCTGTATGTATAGATGTGCGCGTGTATGTGTGTATGTATATGTACGTGTGTATGTATGAGTGGTCTGTATGTATATATTCGCGTATGTGACTGTATGTCTATGAATACAAGCATAGGTATAGTTGTGTACGTGATCTGCTTGTATGTATGCGTGCGTCTGTATGTATTTGTATACCGTAAGTTCCATGTCTTAGTATTAGAATTGTATGCACAATTATTTTTTTGTTAACGTAGAAAGATGGTGAGTACACACACGCATACACAGACTCACACGCGCGTGCACACACACAGTTATGTATATATGTATACATATATATATATATATAATGTGAGAGAGTTTGGGGCTGAAGATTCAACCTACTAAGGGATAGTATCTATCCAATATACTGCTGGGACGGTACCCAATTATTGTTACACTAGTGTAATACCAAGTGCAATAAATGCGAGCGGGTTACCCTAAATTTGTATATATATATATATATATATATATATATATGCGTCTGTGTGTATTATACACACACTCAAATATCCGTAAATGTCACCACCGTTAAATATTTCTTAAAATTCCATTCATTCTCCACGCAGAACCAGATACTAGATTTGCAATTGTCATTACCTGGATGAAAGACTTTGAGATCATCTTGTAATGCTAACCTGCTAACGTAAATTTCCTCCAAAACTACCGCAAGACAATCAGGACAACCATATACACGTGTATATATATAATGTATATATATGTATGTATGTATTTGTTTATTCATGCCTATGTATATATATATTATATATATAGGCATGAATAAAATATGGACATTCATGTATATATCATATCTTCATGCCTATGTATATATATATTATATATATAGGCATGAATAAAATATGGACATTCATGTATATATCATATCAATAGTATATAGATATATATACGCATATATTTATCCCTGGGTATACATATCTATGTCTTTGTATGTATATGAACACACACATACATACACAAACACACATACAAACACGCATGCGTATGTGATGTGAAGATGGCTGAAGTAATGAATGGCCGACACACGGTGTTTGTGCGGCACTTGTTTTGGCAAAGGAATCAGAGTATTTTTCAAATATCTTAAACTTTACCTCCTATTGAGAATGTCGATATTTGTTCAGACCAACAATTCTAATACATACACCCCGCTGCACACACACATACAAACACACACACACACACACACACACACACACACACA
>NC_068997.1:1365710-1370011 GCF_001194135.2 Octopus bimaculoides
TATTTCGGGATATCAGGAATATGGCAACACAGATTCATAAACGTATATATATATATATATATATATGCCTATATAACCTCATATTTACCTAACTACCTATCCACATATAAAGATACCTACCTCCTATATAGAGACATGCAAATTCCTACATGAATTATATATCAACTATCAATCACTCGACTTTTGAAACAGATGTAAATGTTAATTATGGACAACCGTCTTTCTTTCCTAACTATATTCATATTCTTGCAACATATCTATGATTTGATCGAACATATAATTACTTGTCCATCATTTTACCGCATTTTATCGCATCACTCCTCATATCGCTTTTCACCTATCTTGCCCTCAGTACATGACGAATTTTTCTGGCTAATATATGTAAATTTATATCGTGGACTTCTCAGTATATCACGGGTTTCTGCAGCCGATAGGTATTTATATTTTTTTAGATTTCAATTATTTCTGTGGTAAAATAAGCATTTTCACGCTTAAAAATTAATAAATCAATAAATGAAAATACAGTTATTTTGTCCAAAGATGGAAAACAGATAAGGAAAAGAAAGCGCATGCAAGAAAATCACACGAATATACAGTTTTTATGTGTATATAACAGGTCAGACACCAGTTTTTCTCTGTTGGTTGTTTATCACAACAACAGGTCGTTGAAATGTGAGATATACTATATCTTTATTCATAATGTTTTCATTCGTAAGTTATAACGAATTTTATTGTTTATTAATTGAAAGCTATAATGATAATTTCGTTACTTATAACTTAATTATAAGTATTTATCACTAAGCATAACTCTTAGTTTAGTCTAGTTTCGGCTGCGTTGTGATGTAGACATGATAAGACGCTGATATGAGCGTTTATCGTGTGCACGTATGTTGAAGATATAGATTATATTTTTTTGACCGTTACACATAAAAAAAAATATACTCACCTGTTCATACATACACATATACGCACGCGCACACATACACACATATAGGGAAAAAGAAATTGAGAGAGAGACTTATTTCTTTGCGGTTCATACTTCAAAACCAAATTTCATTCACAACTATTACACTTACCTATGGTAGGAAAGAAAAAAAAAACCAACTCGTGGTGCACCAGCATGACCGCAGCCACTTGGCTGAAACACATAAAATAAATAAAAAAAAAAAAATAAAAGCAATGCTTTTCCTAAGGTTAATGTAACATTTACTCCTTTTGTTTCAGTCGCGCGCTAAAAGCGTTTTTATTTGCAAAATGTTATATAGAAAATTTGTGAACGCGCATGCGCTCTCAGATATGACAGTACGTATGTAACTGCATGTTTCATATGTATAAATTGTCTATCTTTCGAAAACTTGTATGAAGTTTGTATGTAATGCTTGTGTGTCTGTTTTCGTATGTATATATATCTCTCTCTCCTTCCAACACACGATGTTTTCTTTCATGCGACACACGCACGCACACTTCTTTCTCTTACTCTCTGACTCATATATATATATATATATGTAAAGACAATGAGTGAGAGAGATAAATGCAAGCATTTCTTTACGACTCAATCTTACAAAAAATTTAACAACGAAACTCAAAATTACGCAACAGAAGCAAAAGAAATTTGTTCTCTGAGAAGTAGATTTACTTCTTTGAAATAGTTATTATCTTTTTTAACCCTATAATGCTATACACTAAATTTGAACAGGAGCGTTCCCCATTAGATGTTTTGTGCATTTGTGTGCGTATGTGTGCTTGATATATATATATATGTGTCGCTTACGTCCATGTATGTCTGATTTCGTTGTATATTCGTGTGATTTTCTTGCATGCGCTTTCTTTTCCTTATCTGTTTTCCATCTTTGGATAGAAATTACTTTAATAATGAGAATGTTGTGCTTTCAGAGATTTGTTGATAGCTTCATCCAACTTTTTAGCGCATTTGCAATCGCCATTAACGTTTTTGTCGCTTCCGCAGTTACCAGGAGTCTTTTGGTTGCTGTAGCCCCACTTGTAGTTGTTATAGGTTAATAGCATTTACGGGTTTTAACCTTGCTGAGATATTTTTGTTTTCAGGTCGACCACTCCAATGGAGGAGTATTCAATACTGCACTGCTATCTGTCTATTTTTTAATGGTTTTCGATCATCGGTCAAATTAGGCAATATCTTAACCAGGGGAGGGAATTACTCTCCATGTCAATAAGACTAACTTGTTAACATATTTCTACCACTTCGACGAAGATACTTTCAAGGAAAGCTTATCATTTGGGACCGAACTCTAGAAAGTTGTGGGATTTTGAATAAGAAACTTAACCAAAGTATTATTGAGTAGGATCGAATGCAAAATCACGTGGTTGCGAAGCGAACTTCTACGACCCATTTATTAGGCTTGTTTCTACTTACTAGTACTCAAATAAATCAATTATTTAATCTGTACAATATTCCAGTGCAATCTTCAAACCGAAGACTCTGAATAAATAATCTATGTGGAGTGAAATCAGATCAATATTTTCCAAGGTAACTATTTATAGAATCTACAAAGATGATATCATCGACTCAAAAGTTCAAAGATTTTCGTCATGTATATTCATTATTTCTCTCAAATTCTTCTGTTCCATGACAATCTAGATAATTTGACATCTCTGATATTAAGCTCCTTTTGATATTCCTGTTTTGTTTCTTTTAGAAAAGCTCTCTACATATAATGAGCGTCAAACACGAGACTTGAAATAAACAAACAAAAACATAGGTTGCACACTATTCACTCACTGATTTCCGTTAGCATCACTTTTACAAAACGTCTTTAGATATTAATTTTATGAATCATCAACACACAGAAGAACCATATCTTATATAATAGCTTTTTATCACTGGAAATATTTCTCTGTGATAATATTTCAATATACTTCGTTCAAATATATTTGTCGCATATCACTGAAACGCAATTTTCTAAGTATTTATTTTCGCAAAAAGCTTTTCTTGACGTTTCTGCATATATACTTAGTTGTTAGTTACGTCATTCACTGAATTGAAGCTATATTGCTGCCGTCACAATTAAATCTCCATTAATGTATAGATCTTGACCTCAGCTTATGGCTGTCATATTCTCTTGTCAACGTAATAAATAGTAAAAAATCTCTATGATTTCTTCTGATCATTTGGCATTTCAATGAAATATAGTAAAGATCTAAAAATGACCTTCCATTGTGGATCTTTAAACTAAGATGAAAGTTTCTTTTTATATAAATCCCCATTTAAAACACAGAAATAGAGTTTCACCACAGGGTGGGTTAAAGAAATGATAGTATATCAATCCATATATATATATATATATATATATGCACACAATTTGTGTATGTATGTCTCTATTTGTAGCAATACAGTACAATATAATGTACTTGATATTCACAGCTAATATAACTTTTCTGCGCTATAGTAACTATGTAAATAACAGAGGATGATGAATTGAGACGCACATTGTCGACCTCCAGAAAAGTACAATCCTATTTTGTTCAAGAATCCCAAGAAAGTCTCTTGAGATCTGAGGTCACTTCTCACCAAACCACAACATAGCATTCCTGCCAATTAAATTTAGCATGTACTAGCTTGATAATAATAACGATAATAATAATTTCAGATTTTGGTACCAAAACACACAGAATGCACAGAATGCTAAATTAAATTTAGCATGAACTAGCTTGATAATAATAACGATAATAATAATTTCAGATTTTGGTACCAAAACACCACAGAATGCACAATAAAAATGTACTCCTCAGCTGCATAATGGAATTTCAGTTTAGAAAGACATTTTGAAGATGTTTGCAAAAAACAAGAGTAAGAGAAGAAAACATACCATCTCGACTATGCTGCTGTTCAACAGATTAGTGAATCAAACAAGAATATAAAATCTAATTGGAGGGTTAGTAGTAATTTCAAATATAGAGTAAGGTAGATTTAGTAGTGATGGATAGCAGGTTAGGGGTAAATCAAGCATGAGGAAAAAAAAAAGGAAATGGAATGACAATACCCTAAGGAGTGGTAAGAATTTGGAAAAAATTTAAGGTAAGGGAATGAAGGTCAAGGTATTAAAGAAATATATCTATTCTACAGTATAATTAGAATAATTGCATTATTTTCATTGTGCATTCTGTGGTGTTCTCACTACATGAATAAATGGAGCTTGTACGATACATACGTACTGCTATAACCTATTGAATTTTTGTTGCTTATCTTCAAATTAGTTACACACACACACACACACACACACACACACACACACACACATATATATATATATATATATATATAT
>NC_068997.1:1370030-1371147 GCF_001194135.2 Octopus bimaculoides
TATATATGTATGTATATATATATATATATATATATGCATATATGCAAATATGCATATATGGGTACAGGACGTCACACATCGCAAACAACATGAATTACGAAATATATATATATACATGTACACACACACACACACACACACACACACACACACACACGCGCGCACACTCACACACATATATATAATACATATATACATATATCATGTGGTTATATACAATGCAGGTATGTGCCTGTCAGTGTGTATAGTGTATTTTTATGTGCAATCATGTAAAAAACAGTGAAGCATTAAACGAGGTATAATTCAATGCATTTAAGTTGTATCAAATAATACATTCTTACAAGGTAAACTTTGAAGTATCCCCTTGGATGTCATTTACACACACACACTCTCACACACACACACACATACACACATGCACACACACACACATACACACATGCACACACACACACACACATATATGTACACTCCAACACTTGCGTGTGTGTTTAAGTACGTGCGTGTGCATGCGTGTGTGACTGTGGACTGTGCATGCGTGCGGTTAATAATAATGGTTTCTGATTTAGGTACAAGGCAGGCAATTTTAAGGACGGGGTGGAGTGCTTAGTCAATTCCATCGATCTACTACTTTAATGGTGTTCTATTTTATCGATTTCATAGGGATGAACGATAAAGTTGACTTCGATGGGACTTCATCTGGGAACATATAACCGATAACATTTACAAAACCCAATGCCGCATGAGGTGTAAGATACAGTTTGAGTATTTGAAAGCATACAATGTTCTAGTGGTTGAGATACATACACAAATATATATTTTCAGATACATATATACATACATGATGTACATTTGCATAAAAATGTACGTGTATTTATGTATACATACACTCACGATTTTGTATATGTATAGCTATGTTTAAAACCAGTCAAACATTAATTCAAAGAACATTCAGTACATATAGTTAGAGTGCGAAATATATATTACCAAGTAAATAACCAAAGGTAACTTCGAAGATTCGTCAATCTTTGCTTTGCTCAGACTGTTTGACGTCCTATTGATTGCTTAGACCTATATATGTGTATATATATATATATATATATATATATATATATAT
>NC_068997.1:1371449-1386420 GCF_001194135.2 Octopus bimaculoides
TATATATAAGTGTATATATATGCATGTGTTTGTGTAGATATTCTACTACATACTACAAAGTGTGTGCTGTACAAAAGGTAGATCTTATGATAGGTAAGATGTAAAATTATAAACAATTTATTGGTCGTTACGCTTCCTGTTTTACTTAATAAATGATCAATCGATCCATTGCCGAGAAATATTCCAAGAATTTTAGCAACGCTGTCATTTTACTTTGTTAGATTCTCTAGAGAGTTATTCTATTTTTTTCGACAGTTATGAAAATTCCCATAATTATCATAGCATGTTAGATGTTTGCCATCAAGCTTTTATATATAAAGTATTCCTGTATTGAGCAGTCTTTGTATTATGTATCATCCTGTCACTTTTATATCAAAAACATTTCATCCAGTATTTTTAGTTGATCACATTTTGTATGTATGAAATATACAAAAGTGTTCGATGCTTATTAAATATACATGAAAGATTGACGTCTCATAACTTGTTTATTCGCACACACACACACACACACACATACACACACACACACACACACACACACATATATATATGCCTGTATGTATATACACGCACCCATAAATCTATCTCTATTCATATGCTATATATCGAGCAGCATACTTTCTACAACTAATACATTCAGTTATATACAACCGAAGCATAGCATATGTGTGTGTGCACGTATGTGCATATATATATATATATATATATATAAAGAAAGAGAGATATAGACAGATTGATAGACAGATAAATAGATAAACGGTCACTAAAAATATGTAAACATATTGATTGACGAGGGAAATCTCGTATGCCTTCTTTAAAAAGTGGTCGTCAGGCCGTGAAACTTTCCCTCAGATATCTCCTTATCTCTTTTCTTCGCATATCAATAATAAAGAAAAAAGAAATATGCTTATATTCTTGTTTAATCTCCCAGTTTGATTTTATATGATATAATTGTTTTTTCAGTTTTTCTCATATATACTTTGATGTGCATATCTATCTATCTATTTACCTATCTGTCTGTCTGTCTGTCTGTCTGTCTGTCTGTCTGCCTGTCTGTCTGTCTGTCTGGCTGTTTGTTAGTCTATCTATTTCTCTGTCAGTCTGTCTTTTTATCTATCTGTCTGTTTGTTATTCTATCTATCTATCTATCTATCTATCTATCTATCTATCTATCTATCTATCTGTCTGTCTGTCTGTCTATCTCTCTATCTGTCTGTCTGTCTGTCTATCTGCCTGTCTTTCGATCGATCGATCGATCTATTTTTCGTCCTTTCGTGAAAATTTACTGATGCTGTTACACGATTTAAAATTAGCGAAATGTTAAAATAGAACGATGAAGTTTCCGGATGTGAAGTAATTCCGTAATGTAATATCGCTATGATATACCATGTTAACAATATTCATTCATCATTGCTGACAATTCAATCCTTTAATTGAGCAGAGTACGCTCCGTTAATAGCTTAGAATTATAGCTTCACTCAGACTTTCTACTATTTTTAGAGTTATCCTTGTTGTACGTATGTGTTATCCTACTGAAGGAATTCAATAGAATGCACCTAGAAAATTCCTATCCTTTTCGAAGTAGTACAAAGTTCAGTCTTGGAATTTGCTAAGTGACGATGATACATTAAGAGATTATTACGTGATTCTTGTCTGTTCTAGATTTCCGTGCGTGGGTTTCTTCAAGCTGACCAAACAATTACGTTATAATACTGAAAGAACTGATATAATAAGATCTAGCCAAGTCCGGTAGTTAATATACCCGCTTCAAATAGAGTCTGAACATTTCAAGTCCTAATGTTAAGCAATAGGATCACCCACGACAAATTTATACTTTAGTAAAGATATAGTTTTTTCATATCATACAACAGCTTCCATACAAGGTACGGACGATTTAGTTGTTTAGTAATTCCTATCAGATCTACTGGGACCTATTATAGAGCTGTATTCTCTCAGCCATTTTTGAATGAATATATAGGCACAAAAGTGGCTCTGTGGTAAGTGATTTGCTTACCAACCACATGGTCCCGGGTTCAGTCCCACTGTGTCTTTTACTATAGCCTCGGGCTAACCAAAGTCTTGTGAGTGGATTTGGTAGACAGAAACCGTCGTGTATATATATGTATATATATATATATATATATATATATATATATATATATATATATATATATATATATATACACACATGTATATGTTTGTATGTCGGTTTGTTCCCCCACCATCGCTTGACAACTGATGTTGGTGTGTTTACGTCACCGTAACTTAGTGGTTCGGCAAAAGAGACCGATATAATAAGTACTAGGCTTACAAAGAATAAGTCCTGGGGTCTTATATAATAATAATAATAATAATAATAATAATAATAATAATAGACTTCTGACAACATGTGGTTGTTCGCTCTTATAGAATCTACCAGAGCAAGTAAAACCGAGAGCTCTGAGAAGAAGAAGAAGAAGAAGAAGAAGAAGAAGAAGAAGAAAAACGAGAAGAAGAAGAAAAACAAGAAGAATAAGAAGAAAAACGAGAAGAAGAAGAAGAAGAAGAACAACAACAACAACAAGAGCAAGAAGAAAAACAAGAAGAAGAAGAAGAATAACAAGAAGAAGAAGAAGAAGAAGAAAAACAAGAAGAAGAAGAAGAAGAAGAAGAAGAAGAAGACAAACAAGAAGAAGAAGAAGAAGAACACGAAGAACAACAAGAAGGTTATTATTTCAGCAGGAAACGTCACCTTGTAATTTCGCTCAGTGGTCATAAATACCGATTCAGTTGTGGTGGTCGTCAGTGCTGCTAAGCTTTTCGCTCTACCACAGCTTGTAATTTACACAATTATACAAAGCAACAAAATGATTGGATATTGTTTAATATTTTAAGCCTATTTGTAACATTACTGATTAAGGAGATTCCTACCTATATGAAGGTAGCACTAGGTAAACAGTTGGTCGTTATTCTTACTGTGTTGTGCAAGCGATGCGGATGTAAGGTAGAAAAGGTAAATGTTACTAAACGCACTGCAGCATATATAACTACATTACTCCGCCCCACAATACTGAACAATATGTTATATCATTTCATTTTGCAGTGATTGGGAAAGAATAAAACCTTAAGACGGCAAAACGGACGATTATAAGTCTCTCTGTTTGACAGCTATATCAATTCTAGATCCCGTTGTCTTTTACATCCAACAAGAGCGTCTCTGTGCAGCTTTAATACTCAGAATAAAAGCTTGCTTGATCGCAAGTGTGCATAATATACATATGATTTAATCAAGTGACATTTATTAGGAATGTTCCAATCTGCAGGGACGTGACAGTGTTCGCTACTCTCACGGATGATAGTATTATATGATTATATCAAAACTGACACACAAGACAATGTTCCTTCGGATATTTTGCGTTTTGTGTTTCAGATAATAAAGTCCTTAAGATTCTATTGATCCTTTAAGGAACTGAATCTAGAGCTTTATTGATTCTATACTTATATATATTCGGCATTTTGAATATCAAATCATTCGAAAATATATATGATGTGCATGAATTAATGCAATATTTGTACATTATTGAATAAAGTAACGTAATTTCAGACAGAAATATACGAATGATTTTAAAGCTTAACATGAAAAATACATTGAAAACACTCACATAATGCGCCGATAAATATAGATATAAACAAAACTACATAGATAAACATGACAAAGCACAAACTAGACATAGCTGGAATGTACACAATGAGACAATTATGTAGTTAGGAGAAAATATGGATGTGCATATATAGCAACAAAATAAAGAAAATTGAAGAAAACATTACTAAATTATACCTATCACTTGAAATGTAGATATTTTTCGCCACAAGTGGTTAAGTGGTATCATAATTTAAAGTAGTTAAGTATCATCTGTCCAAAGATTATGAAGAGCTTGTTTGAATAAACATGTTGTTAACAATGTTCGCTGATATATTAAGTATACATATATCCTTATGGTTTTAAAGTCAAATGCATAACTTAATGTTGGAGAAATAGCGTTATACACGTGTCCTTATATTTTGGTTCCATATGAGTGACACGTATGGGAGGGGTAGAACGGATAATATGACCGTGAGAAAGAAAAGAAAATAACATATTTGGTAGAGAAACTGGCAGAAAATAGAAACAACGCAAAAACAAGATTTGTAATTTACAACGGTTGAAATGTGAGTTGACAAATGGGCGATTCTGTTCTGTGACGCTACTCAACTGTGTTGTTAAAAAGAGCGAGGTTTGATACCGTCCTACCAATGCGAGATAGAAAAAAGGTTTAGAAATAGTGGGTTTTGAGTTTCACTTTATCTATCTATATGGCTAACAATATATTGCTCTGTGATTGCTAAATATAACTGATGAAAAACGCTGAACGTCATCTATTGCATGGAGGTCTCTTACGGATATCTATAAGCCTTAGAATAATCCACACGGTATCAAAAACGGAATGAAGATATAACCATACGAAAAGAAACGTTATATATAGTGAGTCGGTCAAGAGAGCAACAAAAACACACCGAGTGCGCATAGGCAATATGTGTATTTGCAACATGTGCCTTTCGTTCAAATGAGTCTCCATAAAGTGAGGTCGATGCGTACTTTCACACTTGATACAAGTGACTCTGTAGAAGTTTAATGTGTAATAATATTAAGATTTTTTACAAGTACAGTAATCCCTTGACTATTGCGGGTGTTACGTTTCAAAACCCCTCGTGATGAAAAATCTGCGAAGTAGAAACAGTACTCTACTGTATATGTTTTATTACGTCTATAATTTGTATATATTTTATTTTATTATAAATGCAAAACACCACCACGGAGGAATCGACGTAAGCTTGAACAATAAACAGTGATAGGTGAACCGCGATATCATGAAGAATTACGTATACGATTTACGTCCTGAACCAGCACATACTTGTAGATTAAAAACAAAAGGATCTATTTACCTTTCTATCAACCAAACTATCAGATGTCGTAATACACCGCTGGTCATAAGACGCTGCATTCTTCTCTTGAATGTATTCTTCTCTCCCATTTGAGCTTGAATTGTTTACCTATGTCATCTTGCTATCGTCTTGGAGCTCTTTCTCGTAGTCTCCTCCGATTTGTTAGATATTGTTCAGAAGGCGTCTAATTTATTAATTAGGGTATTCAGTCCTTGAACAATACACTTTATTTCACGTTCTTCCAGTTCATTTAGCTGACAACAATGAGATGCACCTGTAACTCAAAAAGCCAAACTTATCACATTCTGTGTCACGCTGATTCTCTCCGAGCACTTCGTGAAGGACTCGTGACTGTTGAGTGCTCAGCCACTTGCACGTTAATTCCACGTACAAACTGTTCGTTGAACAGATCAGCTGGCACCCTCGACGTCATTACTGACGGAGTAACGATTGTTATTACTCAACAACTGCGTAGATTCACTTATCTATGAAACTTGCAACAATTCCGACCAAGCAGAAATTGTGCTTTCGGATTACAGTGATCACATCGTTTACTGCACATCGTCCTCAGATGA
The DNA here is from genome assembly GCF_001194135.2 of Octopus bimaculoides. Taxonomy (NCBI): domain Eukaryota; kingdom Metazoa; phylum Mollusca; class Cephalopoda; order Octopoda; family Octopodidae; genus Octopus; species Octopus bimaculoides. Next base: position 1,376,987 of record NC_068997.1, read on the forward strand.
TCTCATTTTCGATATACTCCCATAATGATATTCCTGGCATGGATTTTTCCAGGCTACTGTTGAACTATGGGTGTCCTGCCTTACCAGCATGGCTTATAGCTGACCTAAAATTTCTGCCGTAAGAGGATATCGTTGCAAATCAGAGGTGTGTTAGTAACTCACAATTGATGCCGATGCCCCCTTATCTGTGAATGTTTAAGACAACAGTTTTGACACATACAGCGAAGAGCTTTGGAGAGATTGTCTCCTTGTCTGACATCCTTCTCGAGTGGTACTCTTACCAACGAAGAGAGTAGAGCTAAAGTAATTAGATGAAAAATAGTCTTTATTATGAAAAAACAATTGCTGCAAAGCCCTTCTGTTACTGTTGCTCTGTGGTATAACTTTCGAACCAACTTCTAAACGTTTAGAAGAAATGAAGGTTTCTGCGGTGACACGCATTATAAGTTTGCGGTGCTCTGCAGAAATTATATTTAGGTTGACATAAAATTATGGTGACATTAGTAAATTTGAATGCAAATTTAGGAAAAAAAAAAACTGTCGATAATATATATAAAAAAAGCTTCTTGATCAAAATTTTGGATAACCAATATAAAGCAAAGAAGAAAACAGTGATAAACTTGCAAACTTATACTGCTCAATTACATCAAAATGCACCTGTAATATTACATTATTTTGTACCTCTTCAATACATTGTAGTTGTCAACGTATACAATTGGGATGCGCAGAGATTACAGCGGTACATAACAAAAGTATTATATTTTACACTTATATTAAATTTATTACTTTAATTTCGAATAATTACAATTGTTCTCTTTTATTGTCTGCGTACCTGCTGAGATCTATATCTATTTGAGTTTAACTGGTACTACAATTCAAATTAGATAAACGGAAAAATTTCTTCACAAGATTATAAATTACATATTTGAAACTGGCAGTAATTAAAACCGAAAACTAATAGATTTAACATTACAAAATTTGAACAAGGCTGAAGAAATATGTTGCAGAAAATAATTGTTAAATGATCATGTTTGTTGAGGTTAGCAGCAAATAAATTAATATTCTCAGTATGAGAAACTGGAAGAAAATCAGATACACTGAACTGAGTTCTGTCGTTTACCATAACCACATCTTTCAGTTCAAGAGAGGTAAAATGGCCGATTCTGTTAGGTTGTGCTGCTCTACTACGTAGTAATTAAACAAGACGTGCCCTGTCACGGCAACACATAGACAAAAAGATAGGCAACTTTAAGTTTCACTTTATACTCTTTTACTCTTTTTTCTTTATTTCAGTCATTTGACTGCGGCCATGCTGGTGGGGACCAGTTAGAATTTTCTTCGGGTTGAGTAGCTCATCCTACACAAAAGGACCCTGAATAAGGGTTGTTTAAGGATGTTGAGTGAAACAACCTTGTTTCCAGAGGTGAATAATTCAAATCTGAAAGAATTCTTCTCAACACATGGCTATGATGGTCCCCCACTACTTCTACTTGTGGTAAGAGATGCGCTTATCGCTAGCAACCAAGGGAATGCTCGACTGGCTAAGATCAAACAACTGACAAGCAAATCTGCTGTAGCCTATCTTTTATTATTATTATTATTATTATTATTATTATTATTATTATTATTATTATTATTATTATCATTATTGTTGTTGTTGTTTTTGTTACTATTATCATTATTATTATTATTGTTGTTGTTGTTGTTGTTGTTGTTGTTATTATTATTATTATTATTATTATTATCATCATTATTTTATGTTTGACTTTTGCTTTGCATTTGTACAAGTTGGCTCCAAGTCTCACCCAGAGGCCTCAAGAGACAACAAGTTATAAGTTCATGTTGGTGTTATGCCATGTATTTGATTTTGTACATAGTGTTTTAGAGAATGTTTAAGAAACTATATGAAAATTATGTGTTTGTTTTAAAATTTGAGATTACATAGTATTTTACGTAGAATATGGGCAGTTCTCATGAGCACTATCTTTTGAAATTCTGCCATTTTGGGGTTTCCTGGTATCTGAACTAGGTAGCAATCAGCCCCTTTTGCTATCATTCCTAGGGCACCTATGACAACAGGTATTGTTTTAGTCTCTAGGTTCCACATTTTGTTAATTTCTATTTCAAGCTCTTTTGCTCTGTCAAGTCCATACTTGTTGAAAAATGTCCAATGGACAATACTTGCTATGTTGTCATGATGTCTCTTATATTCTTTCTGAGCTAATGGCGTACATTGACTGGTAAGATGCCACACGGTTTCACCATTTTGCCCACAAATTCTGCACTTATCACTTTATGATGTGTTGTCTATTTTGTATTTGATGTGATTGGTTCTTAATGCTTGCTCTTGGGCTGAACAGATTAAATCCTCCGTTTCCGGTTTTAAATCACTTTTAGTCATTCACAGCCATCTTTTTTCTCTGTCTGTCTTATCTCGAACATCCTTATGAAATTGACTATGCATTCTTTTCTTTACCCACCTATTTTCAGTTTTATTCGTTTTCAATTGCTTGTACAGTGCTTTAAGTTTGCAATCTTTCATCCTACACAAGCCTGACCTTCTTCTTATAATAACGGTTCTGTGGCATTTTTTACATACCATGCTATGTTGTTTTCTTCTGCTCTAATGCTGAGTTCGTATCAAATACGTCCTCTTCTCCCTCTTTTTTTTTCGTACATACAGTCTGTGTGTGTTACTAGCTAGCAACTTGCTTGTCTTTCTGTCTAAGCTGTTTAGTTCGTCTACAGTCCATGCGATTACTCCCGTTCCATATCCAAGGAGTGAAGCCTCCCAGGTGTTGATAGCTTTAATCTTATTCCGTCCGTTTAATTTTGACTTAAGGATCAGTCTCAGTCTGCGCAAGTTTCCCATCTTAAATTTTTCTGTAATTTCTTTCTCCATCATTTTATCCATTTTTCGAATATCCCCAAGTACTTATAGCCCGTCTCTTCAATTTGCTTTATAACCTCCCTTGACGGTATCGTTAGCCCGTCCATACATTTGATTTTGCTTCTCTTCAAGACTAACGCACCACAGTATTATTATTATTATTATTATTATTATTATTATTATTATTATTATTATTATTATTATTATTTTTGTTGTTGTTGTTGTTGTTGTTGTTGTTGTTGTTGTTATTATTATTATTATTATTATTATTATTATTATTATTAAGTCAGTAAAGTGACAGCATTATTAGCACGCCGTGCAAAAGGCTTAACGGAATTTTGTCCATGTTTGCGTTCTGAGTTCAAATTCGAGCGAGGTCGACTTTACCTTTCATCCTTTCGTGGCCGATAATAAAATCTCATGCTTACAGGGGTCGACTTTAAAGTTCACAGCTTGATCAACATACTTTCATGGAATGTGACTAAATGAGGTTTATTTTTCATCATAGTCCCTCTTGCGGTCCACACACTTGTTCCATCGGTGTTACAGTGATTGGGTACTATTTTTGTAGAAGCTTACTGCGATACCGGTTCGTAACGAAGTGTTTTTATATGTTGGGGAACAGACGCTTGCCAGATGGGCCAAATCAAGAGAATAGGGAGGGTGATCAGCAAGTTCAAAGCCACAGTCACGCACAGCTGTCATTGAAACCAAGGACTTGTGTGCTGGAGCATAGTTCTGATGAAAAATACTTTCCGTCAGTTTTTTCTGGGCGTTTGGTCGTGATAGCTTATCGTAACTACCTCAGCAAGTTGGCATAGTACTCTCCGTTGATGGTGCATTCCTTTTGAAGACAGTGAATAAACGCAATGTCTTGTGCATGCCCCCCAAAACTGAAGCCATTACTTTCCATTCAGATGAAACGGCCTTGGCTTCCTTTGGAGCAGGGGAAGTAGGGTGCTTTCAATGCATAGATTTTCTCTTTGCCTCTCTCGCACAAAGTGATGAAACCAACACTCATCCTGGGTTAGGAAACGTTCAAAGAAACCAGTTTGATCTCTCTCATACTATGTCAGGTTTTCCCATGCTGTGATCAGTAGGGTGCGCTTTTGATTATATGCCAGAAAACGTCGCACCCACTGAGCAGAAGTCTTCGTCAGACTTAGTTCATTTTGTTGAATATTCACTCTACTCGGAGGTGAACACGATCAATATTTTCCTCGGTGATGGCAGCTGCAAGACGTCCAGACCTTGGGTCATCTCCAAGACTTTCCCTTTCCCGCTTAAATTCAGCTCCTAAATTATTAATAAGAAGGGTTCAAATTAATGCATGCAAGATTTCACATCACTTTCTTAACTTCTTCATAGTCAGCCTTTCAACTTTTCAGTCCTCCTTTTTATTATTATTATTATTATTATTATTATTATTATTATTATTATTATTATTATTATTATTATTATTATTATTATTATTATTATTATTATTATTATCAGGTGACTAGTTGGCATAAGTGTTAACGTGTCTGACAAAATACTTCCAATTTCTTCCAAGTGTAAGTTTGGAGTTGAATTCCTGCCGAGGCCAATATTTCTTTCCATCCATCTCTGGCGGAGACAGAATATGGAATAGTATCGACTTCTTCTCTCTTATCATTATTGCTGTACTTGTGCTAACATTTGAAGCAAATATTATTATTGACTTTCGTAGTGTGAAAATTCGCTCTCAAAATATTTCATTTCAACCATTAATAAATAAAATTTTCTTTAAAATACTTGGAAAGCAACTATAATTTTTTAAGGAGGGGTTTCCTTCAATATCCAGTGGTAGACAACTCTGAATAGAATTTTCCATAGACATCGAAATTTAGATATAACTCGAATAGTTTGGCAGCTGCTTCTTGGAAAGGAAGTGGGGGTAATGTTAAGTGTATCTGCGGCTGTATATGTGTTTGTTGAGGTGAGGGAAGGCTGTGTATGTACAGATAGAAAATAATAGGCCTAATGGTACGCCATTAAAGAAATAGGTTCTCCTGGAAGTACTGGTCTCATGTACGACACAGGATTGATGCTGAGTACATTGCTGATTGTAAACTGTCTTGAAACTTTGAACGCTTTCTGTATCAGTAGACAGAGGGAATGTAGTCGATGGTAGTTAGAAAGGTATGCCTGGAAGGAATTTTGTTGTTGAAGGAATCGGATCTTTTCTCGGTTAGGATATTATGAACCGTGTGGTGGTCTGGATCCATGTTGTGATTTGACAAGGGGAAAGTGTGGGCAAGCGATGTCATTTTGTAAAATTTGGACGAGTATTCCTTGGAAATGATATTTAATTTGGGTTTGAATTCGGCTGTAACCCACCGCAGATAAAATTAATAGGGAAGTCTCTTGTAATTGCATTGATAATACATTGGTATAATATGTAAAGAGGTGAAATGGCTGAGTGTTGGTATTTAGCTTCCATTTAATAGATTCTGAGTTCGAATGCACCGAAGATATTTCAATGTTGCTGGGTCGAATTCTTCATACCAGAGCATCTTTGAAAGAAAAACACTATATCCAAGGTCAGATTTATATATTATCTATTTAATGCAATTGCATCACAGAACCGTGTTAGGGTGTGATTTCTAGCAGGCACAGTGACTGGATAGTGGCTACCGCGTTACCTCTTCTAAAATTAGTCACCGAACATTATCCATTTTGTCAATCTGTGTGGGATGAAAAGTTTACTCTAGGAGGACTGAATTTAGACGGGTGTTGTAATATTTTCTGATTCTGTATTATTGCAGCCACACATTTTACTGAACATTGTTCCAATAAGTATTGCAGTTTCTGACTATTCCAAACTACTATCACATCTCAGCCTTATTGGCAACATGTCGAATGTCTTACAGTCTCATGAACACATTTATCAGTATATCATATAAAGATTTTTCTTATTTCAAACATAAAAGAACAAAATAGAAATGTCCGCCATTTTCCTTTCAACTTCCGCTTAAAGATGTTTCCAGTGACTGTTTGAATTAGGCGTGGAATATTGCCTGTTTCTAAACATAACTCTGAGATTATCCTAAGCCAAGATGTACAACGCTTGCAGCTGTATTATTCACAAACAATAACAGTTGCAGTGGGTGTGAGAACACCTACTACACACGCACACACACGATCACACACATATTTATGTGTGTGTATGTATCAACCAACAACGTGTGCTGATGATAGATAAGCGTGGGTTTGTATGTATATTGTATGAGAAAAATATAATTTAACACTAGCATATATCATACATGCACATGAATGCACCAACTTACATATATACATAACGGACACATGCATGTATACATACACATGCACATACAATGTACACACACACACACACACACACAGACACACATGCACATACATTTGAATATACATTACATATAAGGATTCAAAACCTTTAATCTGAATTAATGTGTGAAGGAATTATGAATGGTACACTGAGCATAAACATTATTAACGAAACACGGAGCTTGTGTTATCAGCAGATGCGATACATATACTCTCATTGTAAGCTTCGTTACTACAGTATTTATGAATGCGTGTGAGTGTATATATATATATATATATATATATATATATATTGCAGTTTGCTTCAAACACTACCAACTGTGTCAAAAAAATGTGTTATACAGGGGCTACAGTATTACAAATAAGACATTTAATATGAAGAAAAAGGAAGATATAGAAATGTTACCTAAAAATATTCATAGTTTTGAGTTGAAATTCCTTTACATAAGTTTTACACGTTCGTTCTGCTGGCTTGTCAAATTCTCGTTCGTAATATGTGAGTAATATGTGTTGGGATGTAGAATTTAGAGCTGTTGGGTCAGTTTTAAGGATTAAAGTAGAATGGAATGTGATACCTCCACCATAAAACTGATAGAAGGAAGTGTGTCAAGAATTGGGAAGTATAGTATTTATAGTATCCATTGGTACTAATTCAATTCTGATTGATTTTCTTGTTTAAGTTTCTACATATTCCAGATGTTGTGGAGGCGCAATGGCCCAGTGGTTAGGGCAGCGGACTCGCGGTCATAGGATCGCGGTTTCGATTCCCAGACCGGGCGTTGTGAGTGTTTATTGAGCGAAAACACCTAAAGCTCCACGAGGCTCCGGCAGGGGATGGTGGCGAACCCGGCTGTACTCTTTCACCACAGCTTTCTCTCACTCTTACTTCCTGTTTCTGTTGTGCCTGTAATTCAAAGGGTCAGCCTTGTCACACTCTGTGTCACGCTGAATATCCCCGAGAACTACGTTAAGGGTACACGTGTCTGTGGAGTGCTCAGCCACTTGTACGTTAATTTCACGAGCAGGCTGTTCCGTTGATCGGATCAACTGGAAGCCTCGACGTCGCTATGGAAAGCATTGCGGCGAATAGCATAATATGTACGGTCGTTGAACTTTGATAACTTGAAGGAAACTGGTTGATTGACTTTCGCTTCTTGGGATTGAGGCCCTGAAAGTGAAGTCTAACGGATACTCTGGATATTCGTTGATTTTCGGAAATCTCCGGAGATATGTATTATGACTCGCCCGATCATCTGTTCCACTGCGGCTGTTCTAGATATGGGCGAGTAAGATATTTTTATTTACTCGGCCTTAGCACAGATTGAAAGAATTGATTTCTTGATTTGTAGTAGAAAACAGATCTCTGCAGGCAATTTTCTTGGGCAAAGTGGTTTTGACGTTACATACTTAAGTTGGAAGGGAAGTTGAGAGAGTGACAGATCTAGCGTCACAAGCTGTTCGATTCTGATTCTTATGTTCGAATTCAAATGTGAGCCAACGTTGATCTTCATGACAGTTCTTTATGCCATCTTAAATTCACTGAACTTCCGAACAAACACCGAACTGAATTAAGGAATCTAAACTATTTTCTCAGCAGGTGATAGTTGACAGCCCACACGAGTTAGCCAGAGTTTTCTGTATGTGCAGTCCAATGACTGGTTGCATCTGCTGCTGTGGATGGTTTTCTGAGAGAGCTGTAACACTGCTGACATCTGCTTATTGGAGCTCAATATGAAAACTGGAAGATTTCTGTTTTCAGAATGGAGAATGACAAGAATGGATAATCTGCTATTCTTTCTGTAGACAACTCCATTTCCCGAAAGAAAATCATGTTTGATGACGTTAATGATTCACGCAATGGAGATAGTGAAAATATGTCGAGGCAAACACGCATCGCTGATTTACAGACACACGGATACACACATAACGCGTACGCGTGCGCGTATCAGTAAATAAGTATAGAAAGATGCAAACAATAGGAATATGAAGAAATTTTCTTTATTACAGATCGGGTTCAATATACAGCATATAGAATTACCTGATAACCAAAATCTTGGATTGGAGTCTTTTTTACAGCCGACAGCAGCAACAAACATAGCTTTTATTTACAACTTCTCAAAGACAGCAACAATCTATTATGCCAAACGAATATACGAATTATACATTGGAAACCATTTAAGATGTAATACATAGGTATTGGAATACACACACGCATACTCACACATATGGATGTACACTTGTTCATATATACATAATTCTATCTATCTATCTATCTATCTATCTATCTATCTATCTATCTATCTATCTATCTATCTATCTATCTATCTATCTTTCTGTCTATCAATCAATCAATCGATGAATCAATCAATCAATCAATCAATCGATCAATCAGACCTTTCTATGCTGATGAATCACTTCTTCGACACTGAATTTCTCGCTTTTGTGTAGTTTTTCGAGCGACGTACAGCTGAAAGAAATTACCAACACAAAACACTCACAGCAGTGAAGGAGTGAGCCAGCAGCTTCGAACTAAGAATCCAGTTTTATTACAACAATTTAGTACATTCTTCAGCGTACACCAAAAATGCATGTACATGTGTGTATATAGATATGCTACGTAAGTGTGTATGTGTGGCATATATGCAAAATTTATCGCGATGGGTACTTATATATATATATATATATATATATATTGACTCGCACAAGCATGAATCTATGTCTATATTTTTATTTACTTAACAGTTTAACTCAACTTCATATAACTCAAAGTTTGGAGAGCGTCATAACACCTCAATGCATTGAGTGTTATTATTTTCATTGTTCACTAGTTTATATGAGTGTATATATATATGTATTAGACAAATATAGGCGCAGGAGTGGCTGTGTGGTAAGTAGCTTCGGCAAGTGTCTTCTACTATAGGTTCGGGCCGACTAAAGCCTTGTGAGTGAATTTGGTAGACAGAAACTGTGTGTGTGTGTGTGTATATGTGTGTGTGTATGTGTGTTTGTGTTTGTTCCCACCAGCATGGCTTCGCAACTGATGCTGGTGAATTTATGTCCCCATAACTTAGCGGTTCGGCAAAAATCACCGATAGAATAAGTACTAGGCTTACAACGAATAAGTCCTGGGGTCGATTTGCTCGACTAAAGGTAGCGCTTCAGCATGACCGCAGTCAAAATCACTGAAACAAGTAAAAGAGTAAAAGAATATATATAT
>NC_068997.1:1386430-1387043 GCF_001194135.2 Octopus bimaculoides
ATATATATATATATATAATTTTTCAAAGTATATATGTATGTATGTATTTGTACAGCCACATGTGTACATATGTGTCTGTGTATTTCTATATTAGACATATTAATAGTCTCGACTCAATTTTTCGCTTATGTTAATCTGTAAATTCATGAAATAAGATACACTGTTATTTACGGTTTTATTTATGTCTGAAGCCAATTATGATTTAATTCAGAATTTTGACATGATTGAAACGAAAATTATATTACTCGTTTTAACTCCAAAATTCATTTTTTTTCCTCACCCGATAAAAACAAATATTTTGAAATATACTAGTAAATAAATATTTTTCTTAATCTTACATAAACCGAGATGCTCATTGATAAAAATACGTGCACATAAATATATGCATGTACACACACACACACACACACACACACACACACACACACACACACACACACACACACACACACACACACACATATATATATATGTATGTATGTGTGCATGTGTATGGGTGTGCGCGTTTGTGTATGTCTGCAATACAAGTTTTTGTCATTCCCGCTCTGTTTATTTTCTCTTATTCCTTTCTGCTGAAGAGCATAAGATCGAAATGTAAAAGACTTTTTCCATC
>NC_068997.1:1387363-1391174 GCF_001194135.2 Octopus bimaculoides
ATATATATGTATATATATATGCATACACATATATGTGTGTGTATATGTACGTATATATGTATGCATGTATGTATGTATGTATGTATGTATGTATGTATGCTCACTGATATGTACACATATGCGTGTATATTTCCCACCATCGTTACTGTGTTTCAGTGTCTTTCAATGCTATTGGTAAGAACAATTGGAAAATCTAGTTTGACATTTTACAGCTTTTTAATCTTTTTCAATTTTCCCTGTATTTTTAACTTGTAGTTGCTTCATTTTGTGAAAAATGAGAACTTTCTGAATGACAAAATTAATAGTTATAAGGTTCTATAATCTGCAAACTAGAATAATCTTTACCTTGGTCCTAAAACAATATATGCAAACACGGAGGATTAAGGGGAGAAATAAATTTTGAGACTGATTGGAGTAGTCACACGTAATCAAAATTCGACAGAGAGACACAGATACACTGTGATTCAGCTTGTGTGAGTGTATATATGTATGTATGAATGCATTTATGTTTGTATGCACACACGTGCACACACACACACACACACACACACACACACACACGCACACACTCGATTTTATATATATATTTAAGGGAATGGTTATTGACACAGAAATTTACACACACACACACACACACACACACACACACACACACACACACACACACAGAGAAAGACTTGCATCGATCTGTATGGCATATACAATTTCACGTGCCATATCTATCTATCTATCTATGCGTATATATATATTATATATATCATACATTATATATATATTATATATCATACATTATATATATATATTTTATACATTATATATATGCATTTATATGTATATATACACACGCGTATATGTATATATGTGTGTGTGGTGGGTGCATACATGCTACAGATATAGATCACCTTTTATGGTCAGGTACAACTTTACCTAAAATAATACAGCAACGGTTTACCAAAATTTAAGAACTCTCATCTCTGAAGAGAGTTTTAAAAAACGAGACAAACATTGTCCTGTATGAGACTCCAGTCTTTAGCAGATAATTTTCCCAGAAAAGCCTAATATTTGCATTCCGCTTGAACAACTGAGGGAATGCAGAATAAATTTTCTGACACACATATTTATGAAGAATCCCCCAACGTATGCGAGATTTGATCTCGCCCTACATGAGTTGTCGATGAATAACATTACCCTTTTAGCCAACACCCCGGTTAAAAAAAAAATGGGTGTTACACCATTATATATGAAAGATATTTAGAGTTTATTTAGGAAATCTATAATCGTTCCTGTTGCTACGACATATAAAAGTGTCGCATGAGGCATTTAACTACGCAAGTCTAGAAATGGTACTACAAGAAGTACTTCACACAAACACATGTATATATCTACATATACACACATGTATAAATCTATGCATACAAACATCTATATATTTGTATATACGCATTGGTATATATAACTACACTCAAACACGTATATATATATATATATGTATATATATATATATATATGTATGTATATATAGGTAAGCATTCACACTCAGCTAAACAACACCCTGCATAAAATATTTCCTCACATGTCTAACGTATGTTCCGTTAGAGAAATAACAAGAATGCACATACACGCGCGCGCACACACACACACGCACACACACACACCCAACAAGCACAAATAAACTATGTCACATACACATATAAATAGATTATGCAACACACATTCACATACAGTGATAAAAAAAATTCTGTTTGCGTTTGTTTTTGATTGAAAAGATAAACACAATTTAAATTCTGCTTGCAACAAAACAAAAAATACATTCATTCCAAAATTAATAAATATAAAATAATAAATAAGTATATAATAATCAGTAAATATATATATATAGTAAATAAATGTATATATAATATATAAGTATGTATATATATATAATAAAATAAATATGTACAGTTAAATACAATTCGAACACGGTATATATATTTATATATAGCGTGTATATTATCATGTTATAAGTGAAATGATATCGTGATACATATAATTTGAAATGTCATTTAGGTTAAGAAGCAGTACAACGAAAGAGCACAAGAAGACAACAGTAACGTCTATTTAGCAAGGCTGCTGATGAAGAGGTGTGCATATGGCCTCTAAGCCTCTAAATCACGTCATAAGTTTCCATTTTGTTGTCAACAATCTATTGTATAAAGCTTTAGATGTAGAAAATCTATAGGAAGCTTTAAAACTTTACGAAGAATATATTTGCAAAAAGAAAAACAATTTTCTCTGAAAGCCAAGAATGTAGACTTCACAATCAATAAATAGTCAATAAATAGAAAATAATGAAACAGGAACAGAGAAATATAAAACATCTAAAGAACTAATGCAATTCAGTAATTTAACATGAGTATCTTAGAACTGATATTTTGGAATAATATTATATAATGATTCGTCTTGTCGGAAAGCAAAATTTGAGCAGGCATTATGTATATATATATATATATGTATATATATATATATATATATATATATACACACACACACACACACACACACATATATATATATATATATGTATGTATGTATGTATGTATGTATGTATGTGTGTGTGTATGTGTGTGTAAGTGTGCGTGTAAGTGCGTGCGCACATATGCGTAAATACACATTTAGACTAGCAGAAATAAATGTATCATCTGTAAGAGCTGAGATAAAAAAAACAAACAAAAAGCAACGATCTTTCAAACTAACCGTATTAGCAATCAGAAGAGAATAAATCACCAAAATTTAATTTAATGATATTCGTCTTCCTTTTATTTCTGTTGTCAGCATAAGCTTTTCTGTTCTTACTTCCGTTCATTCCCACCTATAGAATTCTTGGTAATTTAAACCCTCTCCAACTTCCATGACCTCACGGCTTCCCCTCCAGTTTTTATTTCACTTTGCGTTCACTTTGCTGTAGAAGGAGAGAGCAGTTGTCTGTATCTTTGTTAATATGTGATAATATCGTACAGTAGTGGGAGAAACTTATGAGCACACATGGCGTACTGTGTATTATAATTGCGATTAACTCGACTCGAATTCAAGAAGTACTGATTCAGCACACGAGAGTGGAGTTAACAAAAAACTGTATCCAGAGAATTGTTTGAAGATTGTACAAAATGTGGTAAATGTAATTGTATCATCATATAACCAGTAAAGCTTTGTTCATCCATTTTACTATCGCTTGATTCCATTCCACTGGCATTAAACAACTGCTAATGCATCAGTGACACCGCACTGACACATCTGCACCCCTTCACCTCACTTCCCACACCGTATTATCACTTTATTTCCACTCTTTGTTAAGTTAGTACCTGACAATAAAAATTATCTCCCTTCCTAGATACAAGTCGCACCGACGGAATGTTGACACAATTACACCTGCGATAAGTTGTAGACTGTTGAAACGATCGCATGTAACTACAATACATACATACACACGCATACATACACGCATACATACACATACATATAAAGTTAAGCATATTTTAAAGCAACCTTAAGAATTACCAATATAACATTTACGGTGGTTGGATGCTTAATACTGAATGTAGATTCAAATTTTTTGTAAAATTCTTGTTGACGGGGAACGTTCAGTTTCGCCAGACGGCTTTTTCAGCCAGTGGTTCAACAGATTGTCGAGAGAAAATTAAAGTTCTATCAACACGTATGTATGTATGTATGTATGTATGTATGCGTGTATGTATGTATGTATGTATGTATGTATGTATGTATGTATGTATGCATGTATGTATGTATGTGTATATATATATATATATATATATAT
>NC_068997.1:1391915-1393001 GCF_001194135.2 Octopus bimaculoides
CAGCCTGCTCGTGAAATTAACGTACAAGTAGCTGAGCACTCCACAGACACGTGTACCTTTAACGTAGTTCTCGGGGATATTCAGCGTGACACAGTGTGACAAGGCTGACCCTTTAAATTACAGGCACAACAGAAACAGAAAGTATGAGTGAGAGAAAGTTGTGCTGAAAGAGTACAGCAGGGTTCGCCACCATCCCCTGCCGGAACCTCGTCGAGCTTTAGGTGTTTTACGCTCAATAAACACTCACAACGCCCGGCCTGGGAATCGAAACCGCGTTCCTATGACCGGGAGTCCGCTGCCCTAACCACTGGGCCATTGCGCCTCCACCGATGAAGGGGCACGTGTATCCATAACGTAATTCCTACGGAGAATCGACGTGACAGCGCATACACGTCTGGTTTCTTGATTTCTATGCAGGGTCCAACCCAGTCTATATGTATGGCTGTTATGAGTCATACACATATAATATATATTGCATAGAACACATGCTAAATAAGCTTGTGGAACATTTGGAACATTTGGAACATTTGATGCTGGTAGAAAGTTAATTAAGCGCTAACGTTATTTGATGCATCAGGCTTGGAATCGAAAAATAGCAACAAAAATAATCAAATCGATTTTTACTATACGGAACATATAGAAGGAATTTACAATGTGTAATTACTTTAATAATTAAACTAAAAAAAAGCATGAAGTGCAATTTTATTAATGAAGCTAGCAAGTTAGGCTGAGTTGAATGGAATGTGTTTCTGAATATTTCTGTCTAGTTCTTGAAGAAATGTGAGCGAGACGAGAAGTAAATTTTTGGGAAGAAACAAAAATATAATTTCCATTGAAGTTTAAATGAAGACAACTGTAATCTAGTTACTATGAATAAAATATACAATTGTCTTTCATGATGGTACGATCGAAAAAGAGCTGCCAAAAAAGGGAATAATTTGTATATAAATTAAATTAGAAACCAGACGAAAGCGAAAAAAAAAAAAAGAAACATCTTAAAAATTGTTTTGGTCTGGTGGAAGGAATGTCCTGTGGCATAAGCCCATAGCCTTCGTGAACCAACCGAGATCGTTGAAATTGATGTGT
>NC_068997.1:1393011-1395875 GCF_001194135.2 Octopus bimaculoides
TATACATATATGTATATATATATATATATGTATGTATGTATGTATATATATGTATATATATATACAGATACATACATATAAATATATATATATGTGTGTGTGTGTGTGTGTGTGTGTGTGTGTGTAATAAAATCTTGCTTAAATGCTTTCATTTGAAGTACGTTATGTACAGACGTGAAATATGTTGTCGAGATCCTGAGGCGCAAAGAACATTTTGTATTGAATCGATGTATAAGTCCATTCAATGGATTTATACTTTTAATCTATTGATCAGACCAAAGAAAGGTGGGTGGAATGGAATATTATATAGATAGGGTGGGAATGAAGGAAGGAAAAAGAGAGGAGAAAATATGATATAACAAGTGGACAGTGCCAAGGCGATATAAATACGGTTCGAATCAAAATGTGATCTTTTAACCCAATGAGTATATATCAATGAGTACTTGCACACTAGACATAAAATTTATCGAAACCAATCAATTTAACCAGATTGTCTGCTGTCTTAGAATGTCACCAAATTGATTTTTAAACTATTTTTATATTTTTTCAACCTGACCATACAGAAGTCCCTATACACAAGAAATTGTTAAGAAAAACTTGAATAAAGGGCCCTACTCTTTTATAAGATGTGAAATGAAAACACTTAGCACGCGTGTTCTACTTATTTTATCGACCCTGAATGGATTAAATGTAAAATCGACCTCGGCGAAGGTTGAACTCAGAGCGGAAAGTCGGAAGAACTGCTGCACAACATTTTTCCCGACGCGATATCCATTCTGCTAGATTGCCAGCTTAATGTAATACTGAAATAATGAATATATTTTTAATTGCGATGTAACAAAGGTAAAGAGTTCTCGATGATATGACAAGTAGAACTGAGGTGTCAGCTAGTCAGAAGTGATAAGTAGCCCAAATGTGATAGAAAAGTTAAAACAAATTTACCACGAATAACTCCATGTAAAAAATCATCGTGTAAGCTTGTCGTTTAAATCTTCAACATTTTTTTATCAGCGTTGTGTTACTGCAATAAATCAACTTGGCTCAAACCATTACATTTTAAGTCAAACATTTAATATAAAGGTAACGAAATTATCACTCAACAATCGGTAACTCCGCTGTCATCAAATGTCATATATGCACATATCTGGGGTATCAGTGCGATAGTCTATAATAATGAACGTTATTTGGTTTCACAGTAAGATATATTAATTATAAGAGCTTGTATCGCCATGAGTTGCGATAACTGTAACAGGGTGAATGAGGCCTTTCAGAGAAATTAAGATTAATTGTGCAATAAGCTACTAAGGTACCTATACAGCTCAATCAAGTAATTCATGTATGTATGTATGTATGTATGTATGTATGTACGTATGTATGTATGTATCTATCTATCTATGTGTATATATATATATATATATATATATATATATATATATATATATATAATGCTAAACCAACAGAAAACTTTAAATTACTGCGTGGAAGCCTGTCCGTGGGGCAGCTTTAACTGAATTTGCTCTGCTGTACTTGTCTCGAAGGCTTTCACGTGGATTAAAAAATGACTGTCCTCGTTTGACTAAATAATTTAGTAAAAAAAAAACAAAAATAAAGCTGGGGAGTGTCTCATGTGTTTTCCAATAGATTTAACAGAAATTGTATCAATTATATATTGAAAGCTTTTGCCTGTTCAGCATAGGAAGCTAGCATTTACGTTGGCGGTTATATCCTTCCAAATGTAACCTATTAACAATAAAAAGTAAATATATTTGGCAATTAACAATATAATCTTTATATGGCATTGGCTGTAATTTACAGTTTTAGGTCGGTTTAGCATAAAGATTAATCAAATAAATAACTCGAGTGAGCTCGATGGAGACATCTTTGTGGTGTTTCTTAAAATTTTTCATAAATAACAATGAATGCATACACCCACACCAGCACATCTGCACAGACATAGAGACCCATCTACAGAACTTGGTGTGAATGCTTGTATGTGTGTTTAGGTGTCTCTATATATATAGAAGACACATATTTAATTGTATTATCGATTATGAATTTGAAATATTGGAAATAATTACAGACTATGATATTTTCTATTTAGAATCGATACACATTTTACATACACATGCGCACCCGCACAGACTCACAGTCTTGCACACACGCACGCAGACATACACACGAACATGTGATATGCATAGTTATATGTCTGTGTACAAACGTATCTAAATACACAGATACAAGTTTATGATTGCATGGAAAGGAAATTTAATTCTTATATATGAACGGTATAGCGAGCAGAATAATGGGAGTGCCTTCGAGAAATCAATACTTAGATACATGCAGGTATGTACACATGTACACACACAAACGCACACACACACACACACACACACAAAACAGACACACACACACAGACATACATCGATACACATACACAAACATATACAGACAGGCATAAATACACGCCACTTATTGATAAACATACTTATCTTCTCAAATCACTTAAGAGTTCCAAATTACCAGCACAAACCTTGAACCTCTGGTCAATAGAGCAACCTCACATCATAGGTCACATCTCGCATGCATGTAAAAAGAGAAATACCACATGCGATACATGTGATATGTATGTGATAGGCATGTATGTACATATCTGTATATGCAAATGTACTCTAACCAGCTTCTTGTCCCCTAGAAATAATAACTTCTCAGTTTCCAATTTAATAATACCCCCTTACTTTTGTTACATTTTAGAATCTCCTACATACATACATACATAAATACATGCATGGACACACACACACACATATCAAGAAATTGCCGAACCCTCAGACGTCATCTAACGACGGGAGAGTTCATGATTATAT
>NC_068997.1:1396114-1398203 GCF_001194135.2 Octopus bimaculoides
ATATATATATATATATATATACACACACATATACATATATACATATATATATGCATGCATGTATATATGTGTGTTAGTGAGTGCGTGTGTCTTATTTTTGCCCACTCTTATTCCCTCCTCCCATACGTTTGGATAACACTAATCTTTAAATGTTTTTTTTTTATTAATAACCAACTTATAATTAACTCCTGATTACCTTCAATTTGCCAGCCTTTATGTTAATCGCTGTCCAGTTTCCCACTTTTCTGACCACACCATCCCATATTATAAAATCTTTTTCTTCGCTGTATTACTCTCCACACCTTTATTCTTCGATTTTTCTTCTCCTCCCTCTCTTTATCTCATCTTCTCCCGTACAACTCCTAATCTATTCGATATCGTCATTAAGGAACAGAAAGCTAATCACATATTGACAAATATTCCTACACGAAACGTTAGGCTTTTTCACTTCTTTCCTACCTTACCTTTTTTTCTGATATCACACTATACTACGGAACGACGCATTAAAAAATGTAGTCCTGCGTACATTATATTTGAAGTAAAAGATGGGATAGTTAGGGCCGGATCGCCCTTTTTCTAAGGTATGGTGTGTTAGGGCCCACTTGTACCAAAACAATGACTTACTACAGAAATACGAAGTTATTATAAATATTTTTATTTCATAAAACCTCTCTTTATTGACAAACCTATTTCTGGTAGAGTTACTATCCTCCTTGTCCATTCATCTCTGTTTTATTCCTCTGTTGGTTTCAGTCATCAGATTGTGCCCATGCTAGAGTTCTTGGTGATCATTTTGTATTTACTACTTCTTTCAGTACAGAATTTGTTTTATCGTTCTCTGCATATCGAATGGCTCACGTTTATAATTTGCATTCTATTATATAATACGCGCGCATTCGCATATTCCCAAAGGCATGATGCCCAATATTCTGTGTTCAAATCTCGCCGCAATCAACCTCACCTTTCATGTTTTTGGAGTCGATAAAATAACGTACCAGTAATGTATTGAGGTTAGTTTTAAAAATTCCATCATTTTCTCTAAGCCACGTCTTGGTTATCTTTTCATTTCTGAACAATTTTTAATCAAGTGACACTTATTTCAGTTTTCTCAAGTATGCACTGAAGAGAAGTTCTACTGAAGCTGATTTGTATCGATCTATTGATAACATCCAGTGAAGTTTGACGAACCAAACATTCGATATTCAACAAGTAACAATTTACCTTCAAATTAAACAAGTTTTGCCATTGAAAAACTGAATTAAATATTTAACGTGTTAGAAATATTTTCAACGATTAATCAAGCATCTAATATATTAATAAGCTCAGAGTCTCTCAGCTTCAGAGAAGCGTGTAATCGATCATATCGATTCAAATGTTTGACTGGTAGTATATTTTTTCGATTGTAGGAAGATGAAAGGCAAAGTTGACCTCATTAGGATTTGAACTTAGAACATAACTTTTAAATACAGCTTAAATACTCTTAGGTGTCACTCAAACGCAGAAAGCCAGTCTACCCCACCCCACCTGCATTAAAACATGCTTCAACAGATTTCACTAATTAGCAGCTGTGCGAGGGTAAATGACCGAAAAACCATATCAGCTGCCGAGTAGGATCCAACGGGCATAGAATTTCTTTGAAACACGACTGCAATATTGGATGTAATAGAGATAGACGTTTATATTTATAATGTATCGATAAACTCTACTATAAATGATTCCCTTTTATCGAAGCTAATTACCCAATATTCTACTCAAAGAACAGACAGATTGTCTCGTCAATATCATTTGTGGCTATAATGGTGGACTATCACACCATACGGCATTGCTCAGACAATTTCTAATTCATAAACTTAATTAATAGTATCTTGAAATTGCTAATTACATCTATAAATTGAATCACATCTTAGAACTGGCTTTAAGACCTAGAGATATTGTGGCATATGAAGAGTAGGCGGAGAAATTGATGATATTATGTTCTCACATACCCTCTCTCTTTCAACACAGACAAGTACACAGAGCACAGAGACTTACACACATACATACACACCATGTGTATGTATATATATATGCATATATATATATATATATA
>NC_068997.1:1398597-1399171 GCF_001194135.2 Octopus bimaculoides
ATATATATGATATGTGGGTATACTTATGAATTTCGCTGTGGATTACTTGAAATGTAGTTAGGGACGAGGGCAGTAAGAAAGATATTTCATGGAATATGGAGAGAAGATTGCGAATAAGCGTTCGTAATTCTCTGACTGGAATATTCAAAGGTCTGATAAATATGTAATTAGAACAATATTTACAATACAGAATGTAAATATACCAGTTAAAATAGGAATAACGAAACAATGTTGTGTTCCATAATTACTTAATTGGAGCATTGTGTATTTGTGTGTGTGTGTGAGTGTGTGTGTGTGTGTGTGTGTGTGTGTTTATGTGTGTGTGTGTGGTGGGGTGAATTTAGATATAAACAAAATAATCGATCATACAGAGTAAAATATAGAGTTCAATACTGAATGTCGGACCAAAAGAATGTTTAATGTCAATGACGCTTACTGTGATCTATATCCGACCCCGGCTTCCGATAACGGTCTGTTTTGGGTAGTTAGTATCCGCTATACTTTCCAGGAAATTTTCATTATTATCAACACATACACACACACACACGCACACACACACACACACACACACACA
>NC_068997.1:1399820-1400472 GCF_001194135.2 Octopus bimaculoides
ATATATATGTGTGTGTGTGTGTGTGTATATATATATACATATATACATATATATATATATATACATACATATATATATATGTATATATATTAAGATAAAATTAAACAGAGAGATACAATTGACAATCCAATAATTTATTTATTTTATAATATAACATAGTATGAGATAACATATAGAATTATTATCACATGAAAAGGCCAACAGTTTGTTTCGACTTAAATTGTTTCGACGAAATTCTGTGTGAATGGACGGCTGGATACTTTTACAATCCAGCCGTCTTTTCACATGGAATTTCGTCTATCTTTAAACTCTGGCTCTGATGAAGCTTACATATATGGGAATTGTTTATATATTAAAAAAATGTATATATAAATCGCAACAAATTGTTGGCCTTCTGATGTTTTAACAATTGTTTATGCTATGTTATATTATGTCATATTATGTTCATAGCTTATTATGTTATATTATAATATAAATAAATTATTGGACTGTCAATTGTATCTCTAATTAGTTTTATCTTTGTAATTTCCATTATACCCATAATTATATGATATTCAACTGACGTACTAGTGAATTGAATGTTTCGCATACTCCTTTGAAGGAATTATTTTCCTTAGTTTGTTAATTTATATATATATATATATATATATAT
>NC_068997.1:1400913-1402798 GCF_001194135.2 Octopus bimaculoides
TATATATATATATATATATATATATATGTGTGTGTGTGTGTATCTATATGTACATATTTGCACATGTATATCATTATTTTTTCCTTTTATTTTACTGTGTTCACAAATAATACACGGACAAAACGTGATAGTAATTACAATAACAAGGACAGATCTTAAAATATCTGATGAATATTAACATGTTTTACTAATATTTTTTGGATACTATTAATTTTGAGCAAAGTATGAATGTACATTGTATGAAGATATCGGAAGACAACTTCACCGTATTGTTGTTTGGCTGGAAAGAAACACAATACACGGAATACATGTAGTAAATAGAAAGCACCACAAATGCCTTGGCATTTACACGCATTCATACACAGACATACGTAAGATATATTATACAATAATTTACAACAATAGTCGACAGTAACAACCATCTCTAACGGAAATACATATATGCATACATACAATATTACACACTTATAGACATTTATACATATACATAAGAGTGTATGTATGTATATATTCAGCTGATTAAAAATATGGGCAAAATTTCAAACTTTCTCTAAATTCTTTACTTCATGATTTTTAAGTTTTCGATAAAAATAAAATATAGATTGTCATTATCAATAATGACTTATATGATTATCTGTTAAAATATTTTGTAGATCATTTTAGAATTCTGAATAACCGACGAATAATCATAAAATATTATTTCGCTTTTGTAAAAATAAAGTATTTTGTTGAATATAGAATTGATTTTATTTAAACTAACTAATATTGCCTAACTGGAAGATTTTTATGTTTTCATTTATAGTTTCTAAATGGAATAAATAGGTATGGAATTATATCTTGTCTACAAATGTAGCAATATGAACAGTAGCTGCTATGAAGAATTCATTTAAAATAGTTCCATATGGCCTCAGAAATGCAGTTCCTTTGTTGCTTTTGTATTAAAAGTATGGAAATATGTATAAAATATTCCCAAATTTTCAAGTCGATGATCTATTTTGGAAATACAACTAAGATACTATATATATATAATTTGTTTTAATGAATTATATATATATATATATATGTATGTATATATAATTTATTTTAATGAATTGAATGTATATTCGTTCAAATAGTATTTTTGTACGTGTTCTTTGTTAGGTGATAACACGTGAATATAAACTGGACAGTTTTATCTCATGGAAGGAACTTCTGTTACATAGATTTGTATTATTATTTATTATTATTACTATCATTTATTTGAACTTAACGAAAAAGCCCAGCATTCACTATGATTTATAGTTGGGTAAAACCGTGTTTATAATAATTGATAATGGATATAATGCGTGATAGCATAAATATATAAAAGAAATGTGAAAATGAACCAGGTAAATCTACCACAAATAATTACAACCCATGTTAGATTGTGTGACACACACAAATGAACCAAATAAACGAAGATATGAACCACAGTGAATCGCCATAAAAATATATCAAGATATCTTGTTTCATATTTTCAGGAAAGGTAATGGCGATCCTTGCTTATTTGAAATATATAATGATCAAATAAACAAAATATAATATTATTTGATAAAGTAGTATTAATTCCAGACTATTTTATACATTTACACAGAAGATATTTGATTTGTAGAATATTTCAACAATAGAAATAAACTTAAAAGTTGCTTATTTAACTTGATCTAAGATACTATTGATATTTTGAAGCGATCAAAAGAATGTTTGTAAACAAATATACTTATTAAATTGTCAATAAGTGTTAGTGTTAATATACTGAAAAATATCTATTTCTTTATTGGAATGCTAATCATAATTATTATATACAAAATAGTGATGCATACATATACACATTCTTACTATATATATATATATATATATATATATATAT
>NC_068997.1:1402808-1404749 GCF_001194135.2 Octopus bimaculoides
TACATTATCTTCTTTGTGAAATATTAGAGCAATATGTCTATAACTTTGGATAGTAAGGTTCCCAGTATTTTACTACGTGTATATATATGCATACACACGTATGTTGATATATTTTTTTACAATATATGCATTTATATATTTGTACATATATATTTATGTATATACATGCATATATATATAGATAAGCATAAGCATATACACATGTATATAAAAGTATATATGTACACATCTGCATGCATATATATGTATATATACATGTATGTGTATGCACGAATGTGTGCGTGCGTGTGTGTTTATATATTTATGATATTTATATCGTAGACTTAAGCTGTAAAAATAACGTTTGGTTTTATTTCTTACTAAAAATAATGAGTTAAATGTTTAGAAATAAACAGCCTATTCAAACGGCGTACTTCCATATTAGCTTGCATCTATTAGCATTCACACACCCACACGCATGCACACACACACACACACACACACACATACATACACATATACACACACACATACACGCACACAACGCTCACATATAACTCTCCAATACAGCCTAACTGACATCAAATCTCACTCATACACACTTACACGCTTTTACACTCACGCACATATTGAAATATCCTAGTTTAGCACCTCAATTTATTTAGTGAAAAATAACTCCATTTTATTGACGGTGGTTCTTTATGGAACTAATTAGTCATAACAGTATGAGGGACGTTTCTGATAATGGAAACAAGAAAAACATCATTACTGAATTATGTCTGATGTTAATATCTCAATATTTCACTTCTATATATTTAAATAGATCCGTATGATATTTTTCTCTATATATAAAAATATGTTTCACCTTAACAGCCAGTAGTTAATTACGTGTGAAGTATTTCATAGATGAAATATTTTAAAATTGGTATTTTAATGAACATATTGGTATGTAGGTAACAGTTTCCTCCATTTACTTACATGTGTCAATATAATTTAGCAGCAAAAAGAGAATATTATATATGTATGTATGTATGTATGTATGTGTGTATGTATATATTTATTTCTCAAAAATCTATGCAATTTTTATTTATTATATATATGTTTGACATATTTAATATGCATATTTAAAAAAGAATTTAAGGTTTTTGATCGAATAATTCTGATTTAGTAAATTAAAATGTATAACATTCTACTAATTTGTCTACTAATTCAATTAAGTTATGTTATATTTATACAATAAAGATTATCTATTTCCAGGAATGTTAACTAAACCCCTTCCCCAGTTTTAGCTTGAGCCTTGCACATTAGATATTTCATGGAATTCGTTCGATATTGTTTTGAAAAAGTAAGAGGAAAACGAAAACTAAAAGGAAATGTATTCTGGTCTTCATTCTGTATGCAGAAAATAAATTCAAACAAGACCCAATGAAAAATATCATGATGTTAAGTATAAACAATAGAATTTTAATAACCAAGTCTAGGTTTCGTTTTATTTTCCCCTCCATAAGTGTTTTTTTTTTTTGAAACAATAATTGCTTAACTATTACAAAAACAATATAACGAAAACAATCAAATATAACAGCAATATTAATACCGAGATAACAATGAAATCTGAAGGCCAATAACAATCATTTTTCAATTTTTTTCAATATATTCAATAAAGGATTTTAGAAAGATTGTTACTTTCTGAAAATTTTCAGATTCTTCCAATTTCTTAATATTTATTAATTTTGATTCGTCACCGATTGAAAGAATTGAGATTACAAACAGATAGGAAGCCTTTCGTATGACAATGTAAAATGCTATTTGATATATGCACTCATATACATGTATATAATCTACATTAAGAGATATGCTTTTGTATATACATACATACATACATACATATATATATATATATATATACATATATATATATATGGTGTGTATGATAATAGTAAATGTTGATTCTTTTGGGTGTTA
>NC_068997.1:1404838-1406816 GCF_001194135.2 Octopus bimaculoides
TATATATATATATATATATATATATATATATATATATATATATATATATTATATATAAATATATATAATGTACATATGTAGATGTATGTATATTTCTATGTGTATGAATGTATATAAACGTATGCGTTATTATATGAACATATGCATATTTGAATATACTTTTGCTATTTCTTGACGGTCATTACTCGAGGTGAAAGTATATGCTCAATGACGAGAGATTTTCGACCAAAATTTAACACTTGTTTCCAAACAAAACGAAAACAGTGACTGGAGCTTCTTCATCAATTAACATTGCTCACAAAACTTTGTGTCACTTGTTCCAAGGTGAACATACAAAATATCCTTTTTTTATTCTTAGAAGTTCATCGAAGACCTCCGTACCTGCTCTGTGGGTACAGGAATGTCAAGTGTTAATTGGTCGATACAAGGCGACGACTGCCGTCGAGGAGCATACTTATCACGGTAGTATTTCTCGAGTTCGTTGTGGCGTTTCGTTTTCATATATTCAGTTACTTGAACACTTTGCTTCCGTTTCCGGTTATACTGCACCGATTTCGCCTCAACTGGTTCAAGACCGACAGTTTTTAAACAGCTACTGACCATATCACCCATTGTGTTGATATTAGATGATTAACTGAGGAAACTCTCGTGAACTCTTGCAAAATCTCGTGAAATATTGTAAAATTTCGTGAAGTTTGGTAAAATCCCGTGAGCTTTTATGCAATCTGGTGAACTCTCGTAAAATTTGGTAAACTCTCATAAAAATGCTGTGAATGTTTCTTATATCTCATTAAATCACGATATATTCACAAAAGACAAATAATTTTAGAATTTCACTGATTTTTGTCGTCGATTTCGTCTTAGTTGTCTACATTTTATGTTTTATCTGACGTAAGTTGGTGAATTCCTTTGATTTCTTATATATGTGTAGGAGAACGTTGATATTACTGGTAAATTCCTTGTTTATTGGTCCATATTGTTTGACGAACGTTGAACCTTTGTTGTAATTATTCTGAAAATAAAAGAAAACAAAATTTTAAATAACATAGTCCAGAGAAATGTAATTATTTTAAATAACTCGTAGAATTCTAAATAACAACCAACATGACTGTATCAACATCATACATTTAATATCAAACATTGTACTAAATTAGTCATACAAAAGCCTTTAAACACACATAGACACACACATATTTAATTTTAATTATCGTAACCGTATAACATGAATTATCATGACAGTATAACATGAGTTATCAATAAAGATGTATACGAAATAGTATATTTATTATGCTAAATAAGTATTTCTTTAGTGTCATTGGTGAAGTTAGGTTAAAAAACAGGACTATCACTAGCTTGTAAAGCGGTTTCAACAGTCTTCTTTTACAGTCATCAGACTGAAGCTATGCTGGGGCACTGCCTTGAATTTTAGTCAAAGGGATAAAACCTAGTACTTTTTTAAAGCCGACTACTTTAACACACTATTTTGTCAAACCGTCAGGTTGCAGAGACGTGAGGACACCAACACACTATACCAAGCAGTGATGGGTGATAAATATAGAACGCACACACATATACACATATACACGATGAACCGTCTTTCAGTTGCCGTTTAGCAAATACACTCTTAAAGCTTTGGTCGATCAGAGGCTATAGTAGCAGATACTAGGCCAAGGTACCACGCAGTGGGACTGAATCCAGGACAACGTGGCAGGGTAGGAAACATCCTATGACACAGCTACACCTCCACTTTGCGATGAGGTGTCAACTGTCTAGTTTTCATCTTTCATGCTCACCTGAAGAGAATGAAACTCTTCACATGTCACAGTAACTGAACTCAGGAAATAATTCTATAAACTTTTAGTTAGATGTATTTTCCCTGACCTAAACTTTCTTAAATGTCCAGAATATCACCAGTGGTGTATTGTGATTTTATACACACACACACACACATACACACACACGCGCACGTACACACACA
>NC_068997.1:1406860-1410983 GCF_001194135.2 Octopus bimaculoides
CACACACACACACACACACACACACACACTATTTACTAACAGTTTGACCCAGCACCATTCAATTTAGGTTCATTCTACGAGCTTACAAAATTCTATATGCCTGACAAGATAGGTTCGTTCAACGCGCCTACGAAGCTAAACTGCATGGATCTGACTGAAGCTGTTATCAGATATGCTTTGAGTACCACTTCCTTTCATTTGACCGTTCACTCGGGTAAATCTCGTTTGTGTATATATTACTTACATATATAGTATCCATATCTAACAAATTAAAATTGTAAATAGCTATAAGGTAACTGAAATGATTTTAAAGTAAAAGAAATGTAAAGTCCCCTGCTGGGTAGGAATCCAAGGTTACTTGAGAAATGGTAATTGGATGTGGAAAGTTGAAGTATTTATTACGATATACAATCTTTGTCATCGTGACCAATTTCCTAAAATTAAATACACTACTACAGTATATTAACGAACATATACATTGCTACCCTAAGACTGTGTAAGTTGAAAGGTGGTAGAGTAGACTAATCGTATCAGTAAATCGTTTCATGTCTGTAAAGAATGATAATACACGGCAGTCATGGAATATCAATATTAAATTTGGTTTATACGAGTTCGTATGGAGTTATGAACACGCAAACAAAAACACACATTCAATTGGCTCACGTTGTTACACGTTAATATGATCAATCAGTTAGCATGGAGGCCTATCTTGGAAAAATGTGTGTGTGTATGTGTGTATAAAGAGCAACCCTATAGTTTTTTTTTAATATTTTCAAAACATATACAGCACGTTATACTAGCATGTCTGATCATTGTATTTTCAGCGGTATGAAATTAGCAGTAGTTCGTATTTAAATCCAATGTATATTAAATGATAATTATCTCTCATTGGATGAAATACATTTCGTTGATCTCTCCAATAACGGAACAGTACTCTATTTATCTATTTGTCTGTATACCTCTTAATTACCCTCTGTCTGTTTATCGAGCTGTCCGTCCATCCGTCTACCTATCAATCTGTCCGTCTGTCTGTCTGTCTGACCGTCTATTTAACTAGCTATCTATCTACTTGGCCATCTATTTATCTTTCTATCTGTCCATCAGTCTACCGACCTACCTGTTTGTTTATTTAGCTGTCTATTTGTCTATTTAGTTTTACAAGGAAAGATTGATTGTGAAACTTTTTATATACAAACTTTGTATATAAAATGAATGCATTACACTTCTGATTTTTTGTTAGTAATTCTCAAATACAATCTTTGCTTTATGTAGAGTTACATAGTACATAAACATTAATGTGCATACATATATACGTGGGGTGTTCATTAAAGATTTCCACTGACCCATTCCGGTTATTGCAGGAAATGGAACTTGTACATGTATAATCATTCATGCCATATTGTAAATTGCAGCTTTCCACTAATATTCGTTTTTTTTACGGCTGCTGAAGTGGACTAAGGTGTTATAATAGAGAAAGTTGAATGCAGATCAGTGATCATGTTCTTATACTTTAAAGGTCGTACACCAAAAGAGACATTCGATGAGATGAAAGAAGTTTATGGTGACAATGCATCATCATACAACATAGTTAAACACTGGCATCGCCATTTCAAATGTGGTCTGACATCGGTGGAAATTGCTCCTCGTACGTAATCTTATACTAAATGTATTTATGAAGCTATCTTTCAAGTATTAATAATTCTTTCCCATTTTAGCACAAGATCAGCAACTTTGAGAAGAGGAGGCAAGTTGATTACATCAACTCCAGTACAATACATGCAGTTATTTCATTAAATCCTAAATGATGAGGAGTAAAGTCGACGTCGGCGGAATTTGAACTCTGAACCTAACGAGTCGGAGGAAATGCCGTAAAGCATTATTTCTGACGCTCTAAAATATTCTACAAGCCCAGCGTCCTCAATAATATTGAGAATAATCTATTCTACAACAGACACAATGCCGGAATATTTTTTAAGAGATGGGGCAATTTAATTACCTCTACCCCAGTACTTAACTGGAACTTATTTTATCGAACTCGAAGAAATGAATGACAAAGCCGAATCTGGCGGAATTTACCCAGAATGCAACGACAAAGAAAATACTGCTAAGCATTTTGTCTGGCGTGCTAATGATTCTGCCAGTTTACTGCAATACTACTACTACTACTACTACTACTACTACTACTACTACTACTACTACTGATAATAATAATAATGATAATAATAATAATAATAATAATAATAATAATAATAATAATAATAATAACGACTTCAAATTTTGACACAAGGTCGGCAATTTTGAGGAAAGTGGCCAGTCGATCGCATCTACCACTGTGCTCAACAGGAACTTATTTTATCAACCCGGAAAAGATAAAAGGCAATGTCGACCTCGTTGGATTTTGAAATCACAACATAAAGATGGATGAAATGCTGCAATGCATTTCGCCTCACGTGCTAATGATTCTGCTAGCTCACCGCTTTATTAATAATCATTTCTGCTAAAGGTACAAAGCTTGAAATTTTATGGGAGGGGACCAATCGGTTACATCGATCCCAGTGCTTCACTGATAATTTATCGAACCCGAAGGATGCAAGGCAAAGTCGACCTTGGTGGAATTTGAACTCAGATCGTGAAGACAGACGAATTACCGCTAAGCATTCTTCCCAGTGTGCTCAGAGCTTCCGCCACGCTAATAATAATAATAATAATAATAATAATAATAATAATAATAATAATAATAATAATAATAATAATAATAAGCTGATGCTTGACGCCATCCCTGCTCAGAGTTAACAATGCTTATATCCTTTCACTAGATCTACAAGTATGAATGTAAATATGTGTTTAAATAGCTTGCATTATTATACCAACATATATTCAGAGATAATACAACGTAACTATTGACCTAAAACATCTTTTTTCCCCACTAATTTATTGGCTTAGTATATCTATTAAGTCAATAGATATTTTGTTGACTTTACAATAGACCATCTCGAAATATGCCTGTTAGTATTTTAGAAATATCCATTCTTCAAAGAATTGTGTAGGTATCTCATTCCATAACACTAAATTATATATCTAATCTCGTTGAGGATATTGTTTTGTAACCTCAAACGTTTGACCAAAGGTTAGGGATCGACTAGTTACAATCTCCTTATAGAGATTATGTTAATTCTTAAACTTCTGGAAAATATCAATCTCAGTGTAACATTCTGAAAACGAAAACAATAAAGAATGATATTGCTGAGTAAAGATTTACTACATTATGAGTGAAGCACTGATATACACTCATATGTAAACATACACATCATATAGACGCATGCACAACATATATCATTCACGTATAATTTCCTATCCTGTGTCTTTTATGAAAGCTATCATCTAGAATTTTCTAAATACCGATTCTAACAGGAATTCTGCTACTGCACCATTTTCTACCATCAGGCACCATGGTTATATTTCGCAGAATCCAATCTTTGTCAATCATTCCGACCGGTCTTCTGTTTCACAATAACGCTCTGCTTCTCTTCGTCTTCTCTATGTATTTTGGAGACTCTGAAGAAAGGTCAAAGCTGAAGTCAGTCTGTAAACTTCGCAAATTCCAGAATATGAATGAGATGGAGGAAAACTCGATACGATATCTGCACTCAGCTGTTGAAGACGTGTTGCAAAGTTGGAGACACTTTTCTAATTGCAAGGTGAAGGCGAAAGGCAGATATATTGTTTTATTTATAGGTTTAATCTGTATAGTCAATAAGCAGATTTTAATAAACACACACACGCACGCACGTACACACACACACACATGTACATGTATTCATATATATATGTGTGTGTATGTGTGTGTATGTGTGTGTATGTGTATATGTATATATATATATGTGTGTGTATGTATTTATATGTATATATACGTATGTATCTCTCCCTTTCTCTCTCCCTCTCTCTCTCTCTCTCTCTCTCTCTCTCTCTATATATATATATATATATATATATATATATATATAATAAACATATATCTATGTATGTGCTTGTGTGTTCAATATACTTTTCGAATTGGTTTCGTATTTAAAGCATTATCAACAACTACACGAATCTATATCTGATAATTTGTTCGAATTTTATG
>NC_068997.1:1411297-1412242 GCF_001194135.2 Octopus bimaculoides
TATATATATATATATATATGTATAATGATAACTAATTATTGCAGAATTAAACCAGAATATTTACACAGAAGTTTCCAATTTACCGTTGAGACTTTTCTATAGTTTGATACGAAGAAAAAACAAATAAATAAATAAATAACTGAAACCAACGGAAAAGCTAATGAAAGCTTTCAGACAAAAGACGTCCATTTTTTTTTAAACACTTTGTAACTGGAAAATAAGTTGAGTAAACAACACAGCTTGTAGAAAGGTCACGACCAGTTTGGTCATGTTTTAGTAGTTAGCAATTTAAAAAGACACTTCATACTTTTTAATAGCATGCTTATTTATGTCTGTATATACATTCACGCGTACACGCACACACGCATATAGATCTGTGTATAATGTTTGTATGTATGTTTTTATATATATATGCATGTATATATATATACATATATACTCTTTACTCTTTTACTCTTTTACTTGTTTCAGTCATTTGATTGGAGCACCGCCTTTTAGTCGAGCTAATCGACCCCAGGACTTATTCTTTGTAAGCCTAGTACTTATTCTATCGGCCTCTTTTGCCGAACCGCTAAGTTACGGGGACGTAAATACACCATCATCGGTTGTCAAGCGATGTTGGTGGACAAACACAGACACACAAACATCTACACACACATACACACATATATACGACAGGCTTCTTTCAGTTTCTGTCTACCAAATCCACTCACAAGGCTTTGGTCGGCCCGAGGGTATAGTAGAAGACACTTGCCCAAGGTGTCACGCAGTGGCACTGAACCCGGAACCATGTGGTTGGTAAGCAAGCTACTTACCACACAGCCACTTCTGCGTATAATGTTTGTATGTATGTTTATATATATATATGCATGTGTATATATATATATATATATATATAGATATATATATATATATGCATGTGTATATATATATATATATTTCATC
>NC_068997.1:1413148-1413641 GCF_001194135.2 Octopus bimaculoides
ATATATATATATATATATATATATATATATATATATATATATACATACATATACACCGATATAGGCCTATATTTGTGCGTGTTTATACATACCTATATACACACACATACACATGCACACGCACGTGGGTACACACACACACACACACACAAACATACCCGAGTTTGGTTTCAAGCTAACCTCCGTTCCTATGTATACAATGCATTATTGTGTTTCATACATCATGTATATAGTATGAATAGTATTGGTTTTTAAATAGTTCGGTTGCTCTCCGTTAATATATTGTCTAAGCTGTATCCTACTTGTGTGTTTTTGTACTGATTAGCAGATAGGGAGTGTTTAATAAATTAACTGTCCAATGGTCGTAGTTGAATGATAAAAATCTGATATGAATCAGATTTGTATAATTTTCTTATACTTTGCTTTCTCCTCTGTTTGTGTATCTGGCATTCGCTGTATCCTGTCAGTTAGGTATATATATATATATATATAT
>NC_068997.1:1414116-1415688 GCF_001194135.2 Octopus bimaculoides
AGAACAGCCCCCAATAGATGTTTCAACTTAAACATGGATCAACATTTTTAGTCTATAATTACTCGTTATTTAGTATCTTCTATTTCCTCTATTTGCTGTTAATCGCAGATTAACTTCATATTTATAAACGATATTAACTCCATATTTATTAACATAAAATTATATTATAGTGTATTCTCTGTGTGATGCACACACATATATACACACATGCGCATAAACATACATTATGTATTATATAGATGTAGTGTATGCATATGAAAGACAGGATTACAGTGTTAAAACGCCTTTTATCAGACATCTGATCTGCTTACTCAAGGACGAATAGGGCTGAACCATTGATGCGCAACTTTTAATTCTCTCAATCATGGCCCATAATTTTCGATATAGTTTGTAGCTTATTTGAGCATGGATGGCCTACATATCGTATAGTATCGAATAAAAATGGCATTACAAATCCAATGTGAAAGATGTGTTCCTTAATACTGAGTGAACTAAGATCTCGTTGACAGGCCGCTGGTATTAGATAAAGTGTTAAATGCTTACGTTATGCCAATTAATATTTACAGAGAACTGGAACTACTGCTTTCGTGGATTATATAAACAGACAGGCTGCTAATTTCTCTGGGATTGGTCAGAGTGATGTAGACACCGCTGATGAGAACCTCAAAAGTTTGGGAAATCGATAAAAGACGTCCATTATTGTTTTCAGTTTACTGAGAAATAGTTGAATTTGCTCTATTTATGTAGCTCCTACAGAGGGTATAGATGCATCAAGTAGAGACAGATTCATCATGAAAAACTGGTAATCAATGACGTCTTCTTGAATATACAAATCACGCCGTTGCCTCTAAAAATATTGCTCCACTCTCATTCGGTGGAATATGTGTCCCGGTTTGTGCGATACTGGACTCAATGACAACACATAAAATAACTAATATTTTATAACCTTACTTCAACTGACATTAGCGATTAAAACGATAGAATTGGAAACGTTTCAGAAATGATTTGGATTTCGATTCGGATAAAACAAAAGAGGTGAACGTTTGCGGCTGCTGCTTTACACGCAGAAACATAATACATATACACGTAATGAAATATGTCATTTTTTATATTATTTTATATTAAGCAATATTGGATATTGTAGATATTGTGAAGAGCACAGAGTAATAGGTAATAATTACATTACAAAGGAAAATGAAAAAAAAATAACAGACTGATCAGTGCGGTGTATACGTTATTCATATAAAGAGCTATCCCTGCGGGTGACATTGTTTATGAGAGAACGTCTTGCTTCCTCCAGTTCTTTGTCTATAGCGTTCAGTATATCAATTACAACAATATAAAGACTGTCATTCATAGATTTTATTTATGTGTCTATGTTCACATATACATAAACACACGCACCCAGACAAAAACACACTTACACATGCAGTCACGAAGGCATACATATTCACACACATATACAATTCCATATGTATGTGTGTATATGTGTGTTTGTACGTTATTGTGTGTGTGTGCGTGAGTGTATATATATATATATATATATATATATATATATATATATATATATAT
>NC_068997.1:1415724-1417922 GCF_001194135.2 Octopus bimaculoides
AATAACAACAGACGAGGACAGGTGGTGTAAATAACAAAAGTATATATTAGTATGACGCTCGGGAATACGGAAAGTCTTTGACGTTTCGAGCTACGCTCTTCAACAGAAAGAATACGGAGACAAGGAGAAAAACACGGAGAAAAAGAATTGAATAGTGTTCAGTCAACGGTCAATCATAATATATATATGTGTGTGTGTGTGTATGTATGTATCGTATGTATGGATGTATGTAAAATGTGTGTGTGTATGTGTGTGTGTGTGCATGCGTATGTTCGTGGAGAAAAAGTGAATGATAAAGAAAGAAGAGAAAACTTTCGATGTTATATTATTAGTTGTACGTGGGGAACTGGGGGAATCCAGTCTGGGATCCTGAATCGGTATTAGACGTGTTAACAAAATAAATCTAAGAGAACGCCGGTCTCTCTCTGCCTCCCCCTGTCTCTCTCTGCCTCCTCCTGTCTCTCTCTGCCTCCCCCTGTCTCTCTCTCTCTACACACACATACACATATATTAATGTAACTAAGAGTACAATCGCGGATGTAAATTCCATTCAGATCTTGTGGAATCCTATTGATCGGAATAGTTGGCCATGAATGGATAGCTGCAGAGAGCTTACAAGATGTCTGCCTGGATTTGCAAATTCCTACTACTTTAAGTTATATATGTACACACACAAATACACATATGTATTTAGACTCAACATTTCTACCTTGATTTGCAATCATCCAAAAGGAACCAGGTTCCCCATTCCTTATTCATAAATCCTCCTTCTCTATCATCTGTGCAGCTTTGTACAATGTTTTGAGAACCATCCTCAAACATGGTCCCTCTCTTTATTCAGTTGTGAAACCTGTTGCCTTATTCTAAGCCAACCAGTGTATCAGCAATTCTGTGCCCCCTTCTCGCATCTGCTCCACTTCCAAAAGCCTTCTTTTTTCTCCTCACTTGCCACCTCTCATCTTTACCCACTTAATTTACGTCTTCCAGTCAACCCCTGTTGTCCTTCATATCTTTCCTAATCTCGATCTCATTCAAAAGTTTCCACAAAGGCGCAACGTACCATTTTGTAAATCTTTCGTCTCTCTTTGTACTCCGTGGACCCATACCTAGTTCCAGGCATCATGGTCGCGTCTATCTCTTCCCTATCAATACCAATTACTGAAAACACTTCTTTCTGATTCTTTCAGCTGTACCTCCGCTAGCATCATATATTATTCCAAATGCTTCTCTTGCAATGTCGTTATGTAAATGATAAACTCGCCACCATTTGGTTGACCGATTTATTGACCATCTGCATTGGCAGAGACGTGTCTGTCTTCCCTTCTTTCGGGTCTGCAGACCACTCGCCATGCTATCCTTCACTGCTGGACTTGGCTTTACAGACTGGATCTAAGAACTCCAGGGTTCGTGTAGAGCAGCGATGTATATTTTATCTCCAATCTTACTTTCCTATCACAACCACCGATGTTCCGGCTCTCATACGCACAAACACTCATGCACATAAAAACACACATCACAAAAGATTATATATCACACAGAGACGCAACCAAAGATACATACAGAACACACACTAAACCAACA
The DNA here is from genome assembly GCF_001194135.2 of Octopus bimaculoides. Classification (NCBI taxonomy): domain Eukaryota; kingdom Metazoa; phylum Mollusca; class Cephalopoda; order Octopoda; family Octopodidae; genus Octopus; species Octopus bimaculoides. Next base: position 1,417,306 of record NC_068997.1, read on the forward strand.
CGGACTTACCCTAAAAGAAAACATCCTGATTTTATTATGATTTGAAAGCGGTAAAGAAAAGAATTGGACGGAAACGCTGTCAGAGTGGTTTCTAAGAAATCGCAAAGGAAACAGGAAGACAATGAACAAAATGATGGACAAACTTGACAAGAACAGGAGATCAGGAACCTGAAACTTCATAGGTTCCGGTTTTGGGCCACAGATTTCGTAACCGAGTTTTTCCAGTTTTCGCCAAATACTACAATAGAGACACACACACACACACACACACATAACGCACGCACGCGCGCGCAATTCAAACCGCTTATACGCTTTCACATATCTTTGAAAACCTGACTTAGCTGGCCCATCACTTCCGGTCAGTGAACAAACATCACTGGTTAACATAAACAACCCAATAAGGCAATTTCACCTTAGCATTTTTTCATTTTATTTCAACTTTGTCCTCGCCATTGATTTCTTCCCATTCTATTCTGAAGTAGTACAAGGTCCAAAACGCCACCATTGATTCGCCAATTCAAATAACTTTGATGATAAATGTATCCAGTCATGTTGCAGCTTTCTTTCCTTTACCTTACACACACACACACACACACACACACACACACACACACACA
>NC_068997.1:1417932-1421258 GCF_001194135.2 Octopus bimaculoides
ACACACACACACACACACACACACACACACACAAAACACCGTTTAATGAGAAGAGATAAAAAAAAAGAAAGAGAGCAAGAAATGATACAACTAATGATAGAAATGTAGATATAATGGGAAGAATATTGGTGCTATTTTCAAAAACAATAGGATATTATAGTACTGCAACTACTGGTTCTGCTGATATTGTTATTGTAGCACTTGCTAATGCTCTTGTTGATGTTTTTGTTGTCGTATCTGATGCAAGACCTTGTTTATTGATTAGCTAAACGTCCCTGTTGAAATACAGGAAATTAAGGTTAACTGGACGGAGAAAATATTTAATAAAATATTGAGAATTAGGCGGATATTACTGGGGAAATTAATTCAAAATAAGTCACAACAACAACAACTGTAACAACGATAACAAGTACAACAAGAAATCCTACGAAACAATACCTCCATTACAACGACTACAGTCAGAACAACAACAACAACGACGACGAATACTATTATAACTACAACTGTAGCTTTTACAACAGCAACAACGTACATGGTTGCTATAACACAGTAGGTCAATCACAACATAAGCAACCATCACAATCAAGTCGATTTCACAAAAACCACCGATCAAAATACGACATGTATTTAGAAAATAATGTCCATATTCTATTTTCTCAGTTGTCAAAGTTAATTTTAATTACGCAATAATAAAAAAAAAATTACGAACTAAACATTTAGCTAACGAGCTAGACGCAAGCTTAGTGGGGGAAACCGGCATGTCTCCACTATAAAGTTTACTAAAAACTGTTTGATCCAAATTCGATCCTCCTGCAAGAGTCTCCAAGTATGGTCTGGAGGTGAGCAATAATTAATCTTTTAATTTTTACTTGTTTTAATCACTGGACTGAGGCTATGATGGGGCACTGCCTTGAAGAGTTTTATTCAAATAAATCTACCCCACTACTTGTGGAAGCGCTTGACTTAGTGGTTAGCCTGATAGACACCTGCTCGTAAGATTGTGGTTTCGCTTCCCGGATCAGGCGGCGCGTTGTGGTTTTGAGAAAAACACATCATTTCAGGTTGCTCTAGTCCACTTAGCTGACGAAAATGAGTCATTCTGCGATGGACTGGCTACCCATCCAGGCGGAGAGTATATACACCATGAAACCGAGAAGCCAGCCATTATGAGTTGGCATGACTCGAGAAGGTAACTTTACCTTTTACCTAACATTACCCCAGTACTTATATTTGGAAGTCTGGTACTTACTTATTCTACTTATTCTACAAGTTACGGGGACGTAAGCTAACCAACACTGGTTGTCAAGCTGTGGTAGGTTACAAACACAAATCCACACACCAATACATATATACAACGAGCTTCTATCAGTTTCCGTCTACCAAATTCACTTACAGCTCGGGGGTCAGCTCGGGGCTATAGTAAAAGATTTCTATTGGTCATCCAAATCTACATCAGGTCACATCCGCGCCGTCATAGATCAGAAAAAATAATCTGTTCTAATATGCAGGGAATGTATGTGATGGTGACAGGTGAAGTTTCTGTGATAATAGGGTTGATCAATCGCAGCTAACTTGGAACTACAAATAGATGTTAGGGTCACGTAACTAAAGTCCCGATGTTATGAGATCTGCCTGAAGACCCACCTGACAAGAAGCAGCGAGGTAGCTGTAGTGATGTTAGAAGTCTTCTCCATCAAATATTAAGTAGGCGCGCATTTATGAACAATAAATCGGGGGACTAGAAAATTTAAGAAATATAACGTGTCTTAAATGGCACAAAATTGCAGAGTGGACTATAATAACTGTTATGACAGTTATAGTCCACTCTGCGTTGTTGTGCCATTCAAGACACAATATATTTCACAAACAATACACAATGCTTCAAGCGAACAACAATGCTCTCCTATAATATTTAAGTGAAGAGAACATGTAGTATAGTTTACAGTCATGTGACCTCGAAATACGAACTTTAACGTGAAGCTGAGTTAATCACCGATGATTAATATATTTGACGGTTACTTCGATAGATACAAGAGAAAAAAAAACAGATTGTACGAAGAGGGAAAGAGGTAAGAATGACAGTCTTGAAATAGGGGCAGTATATATCGAAGGAAGACTTACGCGATGAAGTTATATGAGAAGAGAGGTAGTCAATGGAGAAATATAATAGGAAGCGTAGAAAAACAAGTGGGAATAAAAATAGTAATGTTAAAAGCGAAAGTGAAGAAAAAAAATAAAGGCCAATATTAAAGTACAATAGAGCATTTGCAATGATGTTTTACATACAGAATGAAATTTTGCTGACTGACTCAATATTTATGAACAAGTGTATTCGTAAATCTTAAAATTAGAACGGCACGGATCTTTAAAATAGGATCAATAACTCCACAGACACAATTATTTTTAATGTTAAAAATATTCCCTTGGTTCCGACGATGCCGTTAGAATTATGGTTACACATCTAAGGCTTCTAGAACAGATAAACTACTGTCATGGATAGTTTGAGAAATTTTGAGATTTCTCTATTGTTCTTATCACTGGTGGAAATAATGTCATGTTTCATTTCTTGAAAGGAAAAATACAATAATAATAATAATAATAATAAATTGATAGAAATTTTCTGGTGTAATTCCGGATTAATCTATTCGATTGAGATTAGGATAGCTTAAATATGTGAACGGTGTAGGTCTGAGTGTTATACAGAACTAAACACGTATGTCCGTCATGTGCCACATATTTATAACCGAGACAAACAGGAACTTAAGCGGAAACTAAAATAAACTTTCTCATAGACAAAGCTGGAGTAAAACGAAAAATCTAACTCCAGTCATCTTTTATAACATGTAAAAATAATAATGATGATAGTAATAATAATAATAATAATAATAATAATAATAATAATAATAATAATAATAATAATAATAATAATAATGATAATAATAATGATAATAATAATGATAATAACATGAATACATTCCACTTTAGAAAATATAATCAATTATTCTGTTTCTTTTAAAACAAGCATCTTCCTTCCTTTTCTTTCGTGTTTGTAAAATACATCTAACTCACACAGGGCAAAAACATACAAACTAACAAAACAAGCAAAATGGAAACAAATGTATGTTTTCGTAATTCTAATCTTTTATTCAATCTCTCTTATGAATTACAAAAACATGAAATTGTTTCTTTAAGTCTTCGAGCCGAAAATCTTGGATGAATGCAATCATATATGAAGATGTTGCATGCAGGCACACATTTAGATGTTGCTCTCTCCCACTCTCTCTCCTCCTCTCTCTCTCTCTCTCTCTCTCTCTCTCTCTCTCTCT
>NC_068997.1:1421268-1421524 GCF_001194135.2 Octopus bimaculoides
CTCTCTCTCTCTCTCTCTCTCTCTCTCTCTCTCTCTCGCTTTCTCTTTCTGACGCAAGCAGGAGCACACGAATATATATGTATGTAGAAAAAGTATGTCAAGTGTATATATTATATGCGTGTGTAAAAACAATGCATCTATTGTTATGCAAATATATAAACATATGCAATCGAATATCTATCTATCTATCTATCTATCTATCTATCTATCTATCTATCTATCTATCTATATGTGTGTTTATGTATATCTCTGTGTG
>NC_068997.1:1421534-1423874 GCF_001194135.2 Octopus bimaculoides
TCTATATGTGTGTTTATGTATATCTGTGTGTGTGTGTGTGTGTGTGTGTGTGTGTGTGTGTGTGTGTGTGTGTGTGAGTGTGATCCCATGCTGATATATCATGTGTCTGTGTGTTTGTATTTTAGTCGTAGGAATACATTTCTTGGAGCTATGCACTTTACATATCCCTTCCCACCAAATAATATCAATTTCTTTGGAAGCTACACTATCAAACTACACTGTTCATTTATCCAAGATCCATATCATGCATTGCATATTAATTTAAAAGATTTCCCAATAGGTATTCTACATTGTTTCTAATGGTATAAGACAAGAAAGTTCAATTTCTATCAAGTGCATTGTTTGTTGGAATACAATATCTGAAAGCGTGCCAGGAATTCAGAAGTAGAATGGAAAATTAGTTTGGAATTTATTATCATTGAAGTACAAGAGTTAATGTAATAAATATTAATTCACTAAAAGCAACTCTTCTTTTCTGCTGAACACTTATTACATCAAGTACTTTCACTGGAATATAATTCAAGGTAACCGTAGAAAACTACACATAAAATATCACTTCTGTATGGGGTTGAAACACTACTACCTTTACTAGTGCACAGTTTTGTGTACCTTGTGCACGTGTAGTGATTCTGTTTTGTATTACGTTTTTGTTGTAATCAAAAGAGTTATTTTTTATTAATATTACTTCTACTATACGAGGCGGCGAGCTGGCAGGATGGTTAGGACAACCTACTAAGTGTTATTTCTACTCATTTGACGTTTGGAGTTCAAATTTCGTCGAGGATGTTCATCATTTTGTAGTCGATAAAATAAATAGCAGTCTGGGGTCGATGTAATCGACATGATCCCTCTTTAAAAATATTTCAGACCTTGTGCCGACGATAAAAAGAAAGTTACTTCCACCAACCATGGTGACTGATAGTGCAGGGCAGCACTGTATAGATAAAAATAAGAGTTAAAATCCCTCAGTCGCAAAGAAGCACATATCTATGCACTGACAGGAGAGATAACCACCCCTCTCTCTCTATCTATCTGTCTATCTGTCTGTCTGTCTGTCTGTCTGTCTGTCTATCTATCAATCTATATATGTATGTATGTATGTATGTATGTATCTATCTATCTATCTATCTATCTATCTATCTATCTTCATACATTCGCGATTCAATTTAAAAAGCATTTACAACTATCTTAAGTATGACCAACACAGTATGAGGATTCTCTTACAATATTTTCAGGTCCTAATTTTAGCATTTTCTAACAGTGAAGAATTATTACATCCATTTTCTAACACCTTTTTCTATTTTTACATTTGCGTTCTGAGAGAGTTGGCAGAGTGTCATAGGGTAGAATACCACAAGTGATTGTTACATGTGAATCTATTCCTCGACATCAAGATGTGAAGCAGAATAGTTTCCGCTTCCATATAGTTGTTAATAGCCAATGGTTTACAGTGCCATTTGTGCCAGTGAGGATCGGATTAGTAACACGATGAAAACTGCAAGGAAACTGCTCTTTTAGCTGCTTTATCCGGTGATTTCTGTAACGTATTTACGAATTTCTCCCTTTAGAAATTCTAAACAGAAAGCTAGACATGTTCCTTAATAACTTGCTCGGTACAACCCTGGTAGGTAGCATCTAAGGGTTCCAACTTGATTTCAGTATTGTTATGTTCTCTCTTTTGTCTTAAAAACTGATGAACGCAAAATGCCTGAACTTTATAACACAGATAGCATTTTTATATTCAAACTGGAGAATCAAATGAATATTGTAAAGCTTAATACTTGAAACTGAAGAGGTTAAATGAGTCGGATTATATATACATTTAGCTACGTCATTTGTCGTAAACTGTTCAGGGCAGTGTGATATTCTGTGGTGTACTGAAACTAAAATAAACCATTCGTCTTCATTTATTATACATATTGTAGGAAACATAGTTATTTCTTAGAATATATCTGTGGTGATGGTCTTGTATCGCCAAACTGTGTTGTTGTTGTTCACCTACTGAGGCTAAATCTGTCCATCAAGTCAGACTTCGTTTATATATATATATATATATATATATATATACGAGGAGGTTCTAAAAAGTTGCTGGCTTTGGGTAAGTAAAAGAAAATACAGACGATCAGTTAATTATGATTCCATTCAACGTATTCCCCTCACAGATCTATACACTTATTGCAGCGGTCCTTCAATTATTCTAAACCATGTAGAAAAACTCGGAAGGTTGGGCTTCCAAGCAAGTTTTCCGCTATAACCTTAGAACCAGAACCTTAGAACTTATATAAATACATACATACATACATACATACATACATACATACATATATATATATATATATA
>NC_068997.1:1424497-1425079 GCF_001194135.2 Octopus bimaculoides
ATATATGCATATATATATATATACATATGCCATTCAGTTCGGGGGAATGACCAAATCAATCTTTCTCATGTAAGTTAATATTAGTACTACATAATCCACTGAAGATGTTAGGGTGAGATTTGAAGGAGATTTAGCTGTATATCTAGCTGCTGAGCGACTCTATGCAAACTTTTCCCAGAAGCCTTTAAGTGTGAGAGGTGTACACTGTGTCAAAGTAAGCAACGGTCTGCCAAAAGAAACCATGCCATTTACAAATTAAACTTCCTCTTAGTTGTAATATCAGCAGTAGCAGACTTGATGCTACTTTGGAAATGATATTTCTTTTTCACTGATTACACATTCTATTTCAATAAACCTCGGGTTAGGGTTAGGGTTAGGGTTATACAACATATTTTTTGCGTATGCTATGCTATGCTATGCTATGCTATGCTATGCTATCTATCTATCTATCTATCTATCTATCTATCTATCTATCTATCTATCTATCTACCTACCTACCTACCTATCTATCTATCTACCTATCTACCTATCTACCTTCCTACCTGTCTATGTATGTATGTATGTATGTATGTATGTATGTAT
>NC_068997.1:1425269-1430512 GCF_001194135.2 Octopus bimaculoides
TGTATCTATCTATCTATCTATCTACCTACCTACCTACCTACCTACCTACCTACCTACCTATCTATCTACCTACCTATCTATCTATCTATCTATCTATCTATCTCAGTAGTAAACTTACTTTGTGTGTTTTTGCCTTTTTATGTGACATGTGTGAATATATCTGTTTCAGCCTATACATAAATACTTATATTAAAACTTCATGCATAAACATTCCTTATGTTTTCTTTCGACACAGAAGATGGGTTTTAAATGTCATTATCAACGTAAGACAATATTCACAATCTCTATATACTTTGGTGCTTTACACGAAAATTCAATAAACAAGATGTACACTCAATATGATTCAGTTTTGTGAAACCTTATAATGCTAAACCAACAACGACACAAAGAAAATCATACATGAAGCAACAACGAAACCTAAAAAAGTAATTATATTATTGAAAAGTGAGATTGTTGGAACCTATTCTACCTCAAGTTTTTCCGTCTATCAGAATAAATGTGAACCGGAGACACGAAAATAGGACATATTAATGTATTTTAAACTGAGTTTGTCGGCGGATGTGAAAGAAGCGTGTCAATTGCGAGGATCGAACGCATACCTTGGTGACATTAGAGAACTTAAAAGTCTGAGTTCAAATTCCGCCGAGGTTGACTTTACCTTTCATCCTTTCGGGGTCGATAAATTAAATACCAGTTACGCACTAGGGTAGACTTAATCCCTTTGTCTGTCATTGTTTGTCCCCTCTATGTTTATCCCATTTTGGGCAATAAAGAAATAAGAAACATTTAGCATATTTATAGCCTTTTGAAATTTTGCTGACATATTGCTTAGGTGTTAATGGTGGTGCGACTGCTGCCGCTACCGCGACCACCACCATTAAGTTAGTTGACTACACATACCATTACTAATCCTGTACTGTGCGGTTCCTTGATTGGCTCCGAGTGTGTTACCCCACCACTCTATTGGATGTGGGGGTTAAGGCGATTACATAGACCCCAGTGCTCAAGTGCTATTTATTTTATCGACCCGGAGTGTATGAAAGGCAAAATTGATTTTGGCGGAATTTGAACACAAAACGTAAAGATCCCCCCACCCTGCTACCAATATATTTAAGGATGATATAATGTTTGCTTTGGAAAACGTTGTTTAGTCAGTTACGTTCATTCCTCGCAATATATTTCCAGTCCCTGTTTAATCTCCTACTGGGATGTGAAACTAAAATATCTTGATTGTAATAATAGATTGTTGATAAAGTACACACTGTTTCCCAAAGGTTTACTATCATGACCATCAATTCCTCGAGAGATGCCAAAAGAATGCTAAAAACACCAACACGAAATATATTCGTAACGGTTTATTTAAAAGAGAAAATGGATGAGGAAATTATCTTCAGATCAGTAGACAGTGGACAGAAGATACTTCCAAGCCGAAATGCTGATGTAGACCAAGCAACAACCCATCAGTGGCTGAGGGGCTCAGGACAGAAAGCAGAGACTGAAGGTTTCATGTTGGTAGCACATGATCAAAGCTTGCTTACAAAAAACTACCAGGCCAAAGTTCTTCAAAACGGTTCTGACTCTAAATGCAGATTCTGCGATAAATTTGATGAAACAATAGACCTTCTCGTCTCGGGATGTCCTGTGCTGATTCCAAACGAATACACAATGGCCACCATAGGGTAAGACGGTATTTACATTGGAAAATATCTAAACACTACAAAATCAGCATTACTGAATATCACCCTGAGCCAGTCGTTGAAAGTAAAAATGTCACTATCCTCTGGGATTTTCCACTCAACTTCAACAGAACGATCCAGGCTAATCGACCAGCCATAGTCATTAAAGGCACAGGAGAAAATATTTGTAGACTAATAGATATAAGCGTCCCCACTGATGAAAATATATCCGTAAAGGAATTTGACAAATTAAGCAAATATGAGGACCTGGAAATTGTAGGTGCCCCATGTATGACAAGAAAGGGATGTCAGAAACATGTAGATAACATGTCAGGTGAACCATGTCTCAGTGAAATCCAAAAGATTGAGTTGACAACTGCTGCCCACAACCTTAGAAAAACCCTACCAATTTAGATGTATGTGTTGTATAACATGAAGATATTTCTTTACTGCCCCTGACACTTGCCCTTCCCAAGCTTTCAGACACACTATAATATCTCTTATCCTTTACTCGCTCTAGAACGCTGGGTGTGTCTCAGCGAGTGGTTGTAACACGCAGATTAAAAGTAAATAATAATGATGATAATATTTTCTGCTGGAGGCCCAAGATTTTGGGGGAGGGGAGTAGTCAATTAAATAGACCCCAACGTCTAACTGTTACTTAATTTATCAACCCCGAAAGAATGAAAGGCAAAGTTGACCTCTGTGGAATTTGAACTCAGAACGTAGTGGCAGGCAAAATAAAACTAAGCATTTCGCCCGGCGTGCTAACGATTCTGCCAGCTCGCCGCTTTAATGATAACAATAATAATAATAATAATAATAATAATAATAATAATAATAATAATTATAATAATAATAATGATGATGACGATGATGATGATGTTGATGATGATGATGATATTGATGATGATGATGATAATAATAATAATAATAATAATAATAATAATAATAATAATAATAATAATAATAATAATATGTAAATATTGCAACGTATATTCCCATTCATATATAAGGTGAAAGTACGATGCATCATCAGGAATATTCTCATCTTCATCATCATTAGCGTCATTTACATAATTGTTTATAGCTGATATTTCTGTAGCAACGTATGTAATTTCTACTAAAATCTCTCCAGCACCATGCCGTGTAATAATAGACTTTATCATCACTAACACTTCGATCGTCATCAAATCTGCAGTTCGATGATTGATTGGTGAACCGATAGACACGAATCAATAACCTTAATATTTCCTTTGCTGAATCCTACATTTTAAGTATTTACATTGATGACAGCTATGTCAATAATATTTCCCCCCATAGTAGCAATATTTCCGATCGACCAGCTGGGAGAAAACATTAAAATACACTTATAACACACTTTGCATACCGAATACAGCTAAATGACTGAATCTCTGTGGAGTGCGTGCGTACGTGCACATACATAAACTCATACATACATACATACATACATACATGTACATATATATATATATATATATACACACACGATCTTCCTTTTCCATCAATAAAGAGCAGAGTGATATTACAAGATGGTTTCCTCTAATCCGGATGGATTTTACTTGCTAAACGCTAAGCAATCTATTTTTCTATTTGGTTTTACATGTGGTTGCTGAAGAATGTCTGTTTAGAACCAAAGTTACCAAAGCTCTTAGAATCCCGTCATGTTTCATTATTTGTACAATCTTTTCATGCAGTTGACGTAAATGTCCACCTTGTTGATCTGTACTCTGTACACAGATGATGAGTTAAATGGTAAAATCAATTTGACATGCTGAAGTTTAAACAAACTAAATATTGAAACGACTTTAATCCTTCAGTGCTTCTACATATTTAATAGACCTCAAACAGATGGTTATTCACTTTGAGGCGTTTCTGTTCTTGTTATACAACAGGACATCGTGACGTTTCGGTTCTTGCTATAAAGCAGGATATTCATTACAATTTATCTCTAATGGCTCCATCAGCTAAAGCCAATCTGCACCAGAACGTCCCCGTCAAGGGTGAAAGCCTGGACATGGGTTCCTTTTGGTTTATTTTTCGATTTATGTAAGACCAGCACTTTTCCCATGCGATATATATTTGCTCTCCGTTCCACAATCGTTAGAACAGATGTACCTGACTACCACTGTCACCGCGGAGAAATAGCATCAATAATTTGTTCAACTCATCAACAATTTCATCAAACTGTGGCCTCGACTGTTATTTTTTATCCCGACCCAAGTGAAATACAGACAGGCGCAGGAATGACTGTGTGGTTCCGGGCTCAGTGTCTTCTGGCAAGTGTCTTTTACTATAGCCTCGAGCCGACCAAAGTCTTGTGAGTGGATTTGGTAGACGGAAACTGAAAGATACCCGTCGTATATATATGTATGTATGTGTACATGTTTGTGTGTCTGTGTTTGCTCCCCTACCATCGCTTGACAACCGATGCTGGTACGTTTACGTCTCCGTCACTTAGCAATTGAGCAAAAGAGAATGATAGAATAAGTACTAGGTTTACAAAGAATAAGTACTTGGATCGATTTGCTTGACTAACGACGGTGCTCCAGCATGGTCGCGGTCAAATGACCGAAACAAATAAATGAATAAAAGAATATATATGTATAAATGTGTATATTATATATGTATAAATGCATGTTTATGTGTTATATATCTATATGTATAAATGTATGTGTGTGTGTGTATATCAGTATATATTTATATATATGGTATATTCCGTTAAAATGTGGCAGAGTACAATATAAAGCTTGTGCACTTCCAGAATTACCCTGTGCTCTCTGTTAGTAGTATTATACATACTTCCAGGTTTACATTTGGACATTCGTTGTGTGAATATGAAATTGAAGGAATTGGAGCCAATACGAAGGAGTATGGTTAGACATTCATTCTTTAATCGTTGCAATTGTTTCCATGCAGTGTAGTTCTCCATGAATACAGGTACTTAATGCAACTGTTTCTTTACACAATGAGATCTTGTGTTTCCTCAGGTAATATGTGAGGGTTGTCTCTGTCAGTTTAAAATTGTCAACTTCAAGGCTATCTCCTCTGTCCGTCTTGGTTTGAATTCAGTAGTAGCTGATTTTCTCATGGTGTGTGCTTTGTATGGTAGTAAGATTTGAAGTATACTAACTTGATATGACCTCTGCTATTAAAAACTCTCAGGGCTCCACTATAGGAAGTGTTGGTATTCTCCTGTCTCCAAGAGCATTGCTCTCTGTTCAGAAAATATCTGACCACATAATTGTTGCCAAGCTGAATAGTAACCCTCAAACCACATTCATTGTGTGTTACTACCCAACTAATGCAAGTGATGAGAAACTTGCAGATGACTTCTACTCCGAGCTGAAGGGAGTAATGGAAAGTGTCCCTTCCCACAATAGAGGGATGATGCTCCTATAACAAGGAGACTAACTGGAACAGGTAAAACTGATTGATTTTGCTCACAAGTTCCAACTTCAGATTGCAAACACAAGCATTTGTGAATAAGATTCAGATGTATATATATATGTATGTATGTATGTATGTATGACTCTCTCTCTCTCT